>NC_025995.2:23890392-24180203 GCF_000442705.2 Elaeis guineensis
AAATTCATGAGAAGTTCCTTCTCATGAATTCAAATGGGTGCAATGGAAGTGAGGTGGCACATGGAGATTGGGTCAAGGTGGTTTAATTATTTAAACCAACCTAATTGAACCAAATAAGTTGGTCCAATTAGACTAATTTAAATCCAACTTAATTAAGCTTAATTAGACTCAATAAAATCCTAATCAAATCAGGAATTGACTAAGCCCAACCCCTAATCAAATTAGGGACCAAACCATCTTGACGATTAGGTCAACTCTTAACCTAATCGGGTCAAACCCAACTGAATCCAATTCAATTGGACTTGATCCAAAAATATTTATTCAATTAAATTGAGTTAATTAGTGATCAAATCACTAATTAAATCTCTCATAAATACTGAATCCAAATTCGATGGGCAGTCAGGCATCAGAATTCACCGATATATAAACCTGATCGAAAAATCCCAAACAGTGGGACTCTTGACCCCGGTACCCATAATGTGTGGAACTCGTGATCAGAGAATCCTGATTCTCAATCACTGAGTCCCAAACATATAGGATTCTACATCAGCCATCAGATCAGATAGGAACCTCTAATGTGTGTGACCCTGCAGGTTCGAACCTATGTCGGTAGCACAGGAACCAATTCCAGTACTAATCGAAGTGACCATCTAGCAATGGTACCCGACATTCAGATAGGTCGAAGAGTCACAATCGCAACACTCAGAACCTACATGAATATGGTTACTGTATAATTCATCATTTTGACCCCTGTGTTTAGGATGACTTAGGGTTAAACTGTCAACCCTGATCAGATCATCCGAATCGTGCTCAACTCAAACAGTCCTGTGACTCCTAACAAGGACTACCCTGGCCAAGATTTTGATAAATTGAAACATGACTGTACACAGCTCCTAAACTGGAGTGGTCAATCCCATCTTGACACACACACCGACAAGTAAGTACTTGACTACACCCAGCAGCCTTCCGTCATTGAATTAAAAATTCAGATAGTCCAATGCCTAAGTACAGTGAGTTGCTTGTAAGTCACCATGGCGGTCTCAGGTCGGAGGGATATTTATACCCATATTCTATTAGAGCAAATCTTGACAGCAAAAATAACTCCAAAGTCGGTCACGTTCAGTGCAGATGTACCCTTACATCTCACCTGTATGCCAACCAGTGTCTCCACACTCATTGGTTAAGAGGACAACCAACCTATATGGCACATAATGACCTATGCTTGATAAACATTATCATCCTTGATAACAACATATCATTTGGTCGCGAACAGATTTAAGGACTAAATGACAAATCCTCCTTTGTCGAGTCTAAATAGTCCTAAGGACTTCACCACAACATAGGAGTTCATTAGAAGATGAAACATTTTATGATGAAAATGCTAAAATAATTTTTATTAAGTCATAATTCATGTACAAATATAAAAATGAGTACAACCATCAACAGACTGACGATTGGCTTTGGGATACTATTCCCAACAATCTCCCACTTGGTCTAAAGCCAATCGGTGCAGTATCTAAAACCCATTTTCGACTTGTAGTTGTCGAACTCCTTCACCATAATGGCTTTAGTGAATGAGTCAGCTAGGTTCTCCTTCCCGTCGATCTTCTGAAGATCGACGTCACTTCAATCCATAATTTCTCGGATGAGATGGTAGCGGCGTAGGATATGCTTTGTCCGCTGGTGTGCCTTTGGTTCCTTCGCCTGAGCAATGGCTCCAAAGCTGTCACAGTAGAGCAGAACTGGACCAACAAGGGAGGATGCTACTCCGAGCTCGATGATGAATTTTCTCAGCCACACCGCTTCTTTGGCAGCATCTGATGCAGCGACATACTCTGTCTCACGAACTGAATCAGCCACTGTGTGTTGCTTGGAACTTTTCCAGTAGATAGCCCCACCATTAAGGGTAAAAATAAATTTTGATACACTTTTGCTGTCATCGTGATCAGACTGGAAATTAGAGTCTGTAAACCCTATAAGTCTCAAGTCTGATTCACCATAAACAAGCCACTGGTCTTTAGTATTTCTTAAATACTTCAGGATGGTTTTAACAACCTTCCAGTGATTCTCTCCTGGATCAGATTGGTATCTACTCACTACCCCTAGTGAGTATGCCATATCTGGTCGTGTACATGTCATGGCATACATGATAGATCCCACTGTCGAAGCATATAAAATTCTACCCATACGCTCTCTCTCTTGAGGTGTTGTTGGACAATCTCTCTTTGAGAGAAAAATTCATGGCCTATCGGAAGATAGCCTTTCTTGAAATTCTCCATGTTGAACCTCTTCAGCATAGTATCAATGTACATGGACTGAGATAAACCAAGCAACCTTTTAAATCTATCCCTATAGATCCTCATCCTTGGATGTAGGAAGCTTCTCCTAGATCCTTCATGGAGAACTATGACGACAGCCAAATCTTTATTCCCTGTAATGTAGGGATATCATTCTCCATTAAGAGAATGTCATCCACATACAATACAAGAAATACTACTACTGGACCATTAGCCCACTTATAAATGCATGGCTCTTCTCCATTCTTAACGAGCCATACGTCTTGATCGTCTTATCAAAATGTATGTTCCAACTCCGTGATGCCTGCTTAAGTCCATAAATGGACCTCTGTAGCCTGCACACCTTAGACTCATCTGTGGATATGAATCCTTCAGGCTGTATCATATACACCTCTTCATCCAGCTCTCCATTTAGGAAAGCTGTCTTCACATCCATCTGCCAGATTTCATAGTCCAGATGGGCAGCTATGCAAGCATAATCCGAATGGATTTGAGCATTGCCACAGGAGAAAACATCTCATCATAGTCTATACCATAACATTGATGATATCCCTTGGCAACCAGACGGGCTTTATAGGTTTTCACCTTTTCGTCTCGCCCCTCTTCCTCTTGAAGACCCACTTACACCCTATGGGTTTTACTCCTTCGGGTGGGTCAACCAATGTCCACACATCGTTGACCTTCATGGACTCCATTTCGAATTTCATGGCCTCCAGCCATTTCTCAGAGTCGGGTCTCTGTATTGCATCCATGTTGGTGATCGGATCCTCATCATTTTCATCAAGTTGATAGGATCGCCATCTCGGACCAAGAAATCATAGTATCTGTCCGGTTGATGTGGTACTCTACCAGATCGCCTTAAGGGTGCTTGAACAATGGGCTCCGGATCTGATCTAACCAAATCCAATTTAGGTTCAGCAACTTGTGTCGATTTTTTCACCTGCCGAACTTCGTCAAGTTTGATCTTAGAGGCAATAGTCCCTTCACCAAGGAACTCTTTTCCAAAAAGATTGCCTTAAGGCTGACAAACACTTTTTGCTCATCAGCTAGGAAGAAGTAATACCCTTTGGTCTCTTTTGGGTACCCTATAAAATTACACTTGTCAGACCTATGTCCAAACTTGTCTGTAATTAAAGTTTAACATAAGTCGGACACCCCCAAACCCTAAGGTGCGAGAGTACTGGCTTACGTCCTATCCATATCTCATATGGTGTTTTGGTTACAGACTTACTCAAAACTCTATTTTGAAGGTAACAAGCCGATTCGAGCGCATATCCCCAGAGGAAGATCAGCAGACCAGCAAACCCCATCATGGATCGAACCATGTCCAATAAGGTCCGATTCCTCCTTTCAGATACACCATTATGTTGTGGTGTTCCAGGAGGAGTCCACTGAGAGAGAATCTCATTCTCCCAAGATATGTCAAAAAATCATTGGAAAGGTATTCACCTCCTCGATCAGATCGAAGAGTTTTAATATACTTTTCAGTTTATTTTCTACCTCATTTCGAAATAGTTTGAACATTTCAAATGACTCCGAGTTGTGCTTCATTAAATAGACATACCCATACCTCGATAAGTCGTCTGTGAAGGTTATGAAGTAGAAATATCCACCTCTTGTACTTGAGCTCTTGGGTCCACATACATCAGAATATACCAGACCCAAGAGTTCGCTGGCTCACCCACCTTTTTCAGTAAAAGGTGATTTGGTCATTTTACCAAGAAGACAGGACTCATAGGTTGGAAGTGATTCACAATGACCTACTTCAAGAATTCTTTCTTGAGCCAACCTATTTATCCTGTTCTTATTGATATGACCTAGCCTACAGTGCCAAAGGTAGACTTCTGACACATTATCTATTCTAGGGCATTTACCGGAGGTTTGAACCACATTAACAGGTTGTGATAGAAAGTAAATTTCATTATTAAGTTGTCCAACAAACATTGTAACACCATTCAAAATGATATTCAAATATTTCTTTTTATTAAAAATTGATAACCGTTCATGGCCAAAAGGCCTACAGAAATAATATTTAATAAAAAGCTTAGACAATAGTGACATTCACTCAGAATTACTTTTCGAGAATTGATTACAAGGTTCATGATTTCTAATGCTAGAACTGGAACTTTGCTTCCATTTCCAACGTTCAGGAACCTCTCGCCTTCATCAAATCTCCTACTGACCTGCAGACCCTGCATCGAATTGCAAATATGATAAGGGCTTCCAGTATCCAATACCCAGGCAGTAGTATCACAAATGAAAAAGTTGCAAGGTGTTATCATATAAGTACCTTGCTTCTTCTTCGGCCTGTTCGGGTCTAGGGAAGCAATGTATAGAGGACAGTTCCTCTTCTAGTGCCCCTGCTTCTTGCAAAAGAAGTACTCCGCCTAGCTCTGATCGGGCTTGCACTTCTTGGTCTGACCCTGTGCAGACATCCCAGCATGCAGCTGCACCTTCTTATTCTTCTTCTTCTTGTTCTTCTTCTTCCCTTTCTTAAAGGGTCGACGACTAGAAGAAGACCCTCCCATAATATTCACCAACTCCTTATGGAGCTGGTGATCCTTCTCAAAGTTCTGCAGCAACCCCAACAAACCGTAGTAGTTCACTGCAGGCTTTGTCATCCAAAAATGAGTAAGAAAGGGGAGGAAGGACTTGGGCAATGAATTAAGAATCGCATCCTTATCGAGCTGCTCGTGCAGGGGAAAGCCCAGTTTAGTTAGGCACTCAATCATTTCGATCATGTACAGTACATGATCAGTGACTGAGGCTCCATCCCTCATTCGAGCATTAAAAATGGCACAACTAGTTTTGTGCCTTTCAACATCGTCAGACATGCCAAAGGAGTCGTTCAACATTTGAAGCATCTTCTGTGGCTGGGCGTTCTCGAACCTATGGCTGAACTCATCATTCATTGTCGCCAGCATAATGCACCGAACGGTGGTGCGATCGTTGAGCTACTTCTGATAAGTATCTCGGACTGTCTCTCTAACGTTCGGGGCTGGCTCCTCAGGTGCCAGATCTGTTACTACATAAAAGATCCATTCATGCTCAAGGATGATTTTTAATTTTTGATACCAGCTATCAAAATTAGGTCCCATGAGCTTGTCATTATCTAATAATGATCGGAGCGACAGGGTAGTGGCCATAGCTGCATAAAGAAAAATCAGACCTCAATTAGTACATAAATTATAAATACTAAAGACTTGGACTTTAGTCTAAAGTTTCTCTCAGTATTTTTATGAACTGGTAGCCTCAACCTCCAATTCGAGGAATTACTTTAATTTCTTAGTGGGTACTAGAATCCACACAGACTACACACGAGCCCAACTTTGGTTGGTCAACCAATGTGCATCTATGGTGTTCATAACCAGTTGTTTCTCTAAACAACTTTTAGTAATTGATTTTGCCCCAGAACCTAATTAGTAGGCTTTGGCTTCCACTGAAAAGATCAGGTTAGGTCCAACCATTAATATGATTTGATTTAGTGAATCCGACCAATAAATAATCAGGCTTGACTTTAGCCGGCCAACCTGATCACCATCAGAAAGACTCAAACCAAATTATCATATTATGAATGATAATTCCATTAGTCAATAAGCACCAGGCCTTTGGGCCTCCAATGATTATTAAACTAATGGACTCATTATCACTCACTTAATGGGAGGCTATGACTTAGTTATCAATATAACTTAATCATTTTTAGGACCTAATAATTTTGAGGATTTTATTAAAGAATAGATGAGAAGATAAATTACTAGCCAATTTCAATCCTCCCACTGACTTCACCAAGTTAGATTAAAAAAGATTTAATTAAGCCAGCATTAGGAGCACCTAAATCAGTCAAACTGATTTACCTAATGACATGGGTGAGCCCTAATCACAAAGTGATCTAATCAAAACCTAATTCACCAGGTTGGCCAGATAAGTGAGATCAGTGGTGGGGATATGCCATTAACTCATCAGAGATTGAATCACTGCGAGTAGCTCCCGCTTAAAAACCATTGGTCAAACTGTCAAACTTACCTTAGACACCAACTGGTTCATTAGTTTTAATTTGATCAACTTAGTAAATAGGGTTCCACCGCGTAGCCATAAATTAAGTCCATCTTGGTCTAGTTAAAGACATGGACCCATTCAACTACAACTATTGGAGTTGAGTCTAGAGTATCCTTGACCTAATCTAATTCAACTTTTGATTAGATTTGACCAATTACTCTAATTTAGTCTATTTCTTTAAGCTAACCTTAGGTCTAACCCAATTATGGACCTAATCCATCTAACCCATTGACTCACAAGTTTATGCAATTGTCTTAGGTCTTAATTCATAATTCTAGACCTACTAGACAACACTTAATTCTTTTAATTAAGTATTTGACTGATGGTCAGGGTTTGGCATTTCGAAAATAATTTTTAAATTTGAAAGGTTTTATTTTCTATTCACCAAATATGTTGACTCATTTCACAAATAGATCAGCATATTTCATAAATAGCAATTCTATTGCCAATTACATAACAAAAAATAACTCAATCAAAATAAATCATGAATATTCTTTTAGATCTAATCTAACACATTCATGATAAATTTCATAATTAAACTTTATAATTAATTTCTTTCGCTGCTTCATCTGCATGGGATATAATTGCAACGGCACCCCTACCGCCATAGGAGACCCCATCTAATGGGAGGAGAGGGCCTTTAAACCCTGCTTTTCTCCTATGACCGGACGGCTATGGCAACCAACCCAATTCGATTACTTGCTACTTAGATCAAGTATATCTAAATATACCAATTTCAAAATTTAAATTTTAAATTTCAAATTTTAAATTTTGAATTTTAAATTTCAAACAAATTTCAAATTTCAAATTTTTGAATTTAAATTTTGAATTTCAAATTTTGAATTTTAAATTTTGAATTTCAAATTTAAAATTTCAACCAAATTTTAAATTTTAAATTTCAAATTTTTAAAATTTGAATTTCAAATTTCAAGTTTTAAAATTTAAAATTTAAATTTTGAATTTCAAATTTTTGAATTTTGAATTTCGAACAACTTTCAAAATTCAAATTTCAAATTTTAAATTTTAAAATTTTGAATTTTGAATTTCGAACAACTTTCAAAATTCAAATTTTGAATTTTGAATTTTAAATTTAAATTTAAACTTTTAGATTACAACTTAATCTATGCATGCAAATATATATATCATATCTAAGAACTAGCTCTGATACCATTTGTGGGGAAATTCAGTGCAGGAGTAAAATGGTAATTTTAAAATTTTTTTAAAATCAATATTTTACAGCAAAATTATTAATTAATCTAATTAATTAACATAATTTACCCTACATTAGGATCTAAATATGATATATAGCATCATTCATTTAAATTTAAAATTCAAATGCGAACAGTAAACACTTTACTGTAATGTGTTCAGAACACAATACTTTTGTGCGGATAGTAGATCGCCGCAATCTGATCACCGTCGGGAGAGTTTGATTATCGTGACACAGCCACACAGTGTGTCTTACCTCTGCGGATCGTCCACACAAAGCTTCCGGTCTGATCGACTCCTCACGAGTGCTAGCTCGTTGTAGAGCCCTTTTGACGGTCGATGCTGATCGAACTCCTTCGATCGATGTCTGTCGATTCTTTGGATACTCTGGATCATTAACAGATGTGGTTGAGAGGATGTTGAAGATTTTTCTGAGATTTTGTGGGCTCACGACACTCGTAACTCACTTTCTCACTTCCCGAATCCTAGGCTAAAACTCTAGGGAACTCACCGAAAACCTTGCACCTACTTTTCTTTCTTTTCTTTCTTTTTCTCTTGAAAGGATATGGACTTCTTTTTCATGCACAAGACTTCTCACGCCCCAGAATTTTTCTCCAAAAATCTTCTTCTTGCATGCCCCACTCTACTCCTCCTTTTATAACAACATCAAATGTCTTATCCAAAAGAAAGGATAAAGATGAGTAATTGCATATTTGAATTCAAATCAAATTTGAATTCAAATGGACACCAACTCATCCCTTATCCACTAAAGGCATGAGGCGTGGCTTAAATTATGCATGGAGTGATTTCATGAGAAATCTTTTCTCATGTAATAAATGTGGCGTAAAAAAAGGGATAAGGTGCAAAGATTGATTGCCCATTTAAATTCAAACTTTATTTTGAATTTGAATGGCCAACCAATCATCCTTATCCATTCATTTGGCATATTAAAGTGGGGCGTGGAGAGGGTTTGGCATGAGAAAAAAATTCATGAGAAGTTCCTTCTCATGAATTCAAATGGGTGCAATGGAAGTGAGGTGGCGCATGGAGATTGGGTCAAGGTGGTTTAATTATTTAAACCAACCTAATTGAACCAAATAAGTTAGGTCCAATTAGACTAATTTAAACCCAACTTAATTAGGCTTAATTAGGCTCAAAAAAATTCTAATCAAATCAAGAATTGACTAAGCCCAACCCCTGATCAAATCAGGGACCAAACCATTTCGACGATTAGGTCAACTCTTAACCTAATCGGGTCAAACCCAACTGAATCCAATTCAATTGGACTTGATCGAAAAATAATTATTCAATCAAATTGAGTTAATTAGTGATCAAATCACTAATTAAACCTCTCATAAATACTGAGTCCAAATTTGATGGGCAATCAGGCATCAGAATTCATCGATATGTAAATCTGATCGAAAAATCCCAACTAGTGGGACTCTTGACCCCGGTACCCATATGTGTGGAACTCATGATCAGAGAATCTTGATTCTTGATCACTGAGTCCCAAACATATAGAATTCTACATCAACCATCAGATCAGATAGGAACCTCTAATGTGTGTGATCCCGTAGGTTCGAACCTAAGCTGGTAGCACAGGAACCAATTCCTGTACTAATCGAAGTGACCATCTAGCAATGGTATCCGACGTCCGGATAGGTCAAAGAGTCGCAATCGCAACACTCAGAACCTACATGAATATGGTTACTGTATAATTCATCCTTTTGACCCCTGTGTTTAGGATGACTCAGGGTTAAACTGTCAACCCTGATCAGATCATTCGAATCATGCTCGACTCAAACAGTCCTGTGACTCCTCAGAAGGACTACCCTGGCCAAGATTTTGCTAAATTGAAATACGACTGTATACAGCTCCTAAACTGGAGTGGTCAATCCCATCTTGACACACGCACCGACAAGTCAAGTACTTGACTACACCCAGCAGCCTTCCATCACTGAATTAAAAATTCAGGTAGTCTAGTGCCTAAGTGCAGTGAGTTGCTTGCAAGTCACCGTGGCGGTCTCAGGTCGAGGGATATTTATACCCATATTCCATCGGAGCAAATTTGACAGTAGAAATAGCTCCGAGTTGGTCACGTTCAGTGCAGATGTACCCTTACATCTCACCTGTATGCCATACCAGTGTCTCCACACTCATTGGTTAAGAGGACAACCAACCTATATGGCACACAATGACCTATGCTTGATAAACGTTGTCGTCCTTGGTAACAACGTATCATTTGGTCGCAACAGATTTAAGACTAAACGACAAATCCTCCTTTGTCGAGTTTAAATAGTCCTAAGGACTTCACCACAACATAGGAGTTCATTAGAAGATGAAATATTTTGTGATGAAAAATCCAAAATAATTTTTATTAATTCATAATTCATGTACTAATACAAAAATGAGTACAATCATCAACAGGCTGACGATTGGCTTTGGGACACTATTCTCGATACTATGAATGTGCATTTGTCAGACCTAGGTCCAAGTTTATGTGTAACTAATCATTTGACATAGGTCGGGCACCCCAGACCCTAAGGTGTGAAAGTGCTGGCTTACGTCCTGTCCATATCTCATATGGAGTCTTAATTACAGACTTACTTGGAACCCTATTTAATAGATAACAGGCCGATTCAAGTGCATATTTTCAGAAGGATATCGACAAGCTGGCAAAACCATCATGGATTGGACCATGTCTAATAGAGTTCGATTTCTCTTTTCAGACACACCATTATGCTGTGGTGTTCCTGGAGGAGTTCATTGGGAGAAAATCTCATTCTCTCCTAGATATGTGAGAAACTCACTAAAAGATATTCTCCTCCTCAATCAGATCGAAGAATTTTAATACTCTTCCTAATTTATTTTTTTACTTCACTTCAAAATCGTTTGAACATTTCAAATGAATCTGACTTATGTTTCATTAGATAGACATATCCATATCTGGATAGATCATCCGTGAAAGTAATGAAGTAGAAATATCCACTCTAGCACTTGTGCTCATGGGCCCGCATACATCAGTATGTACTAGACCCAAGAGCTCAGTAGCTCTCTCACCTTTTCGAGTAAAAAGTGACTTGGTCATTTTACCAAGAAGACAGGACTCACAGGTTGGAAGTGATTTACAATCACTGACTTTGAAGATTCTCTCTTGAGTCAACCTATTTATCCTGTTCTTGTTTATATGACCTAGCCTATAGTGCCATAAGTAGATATCTGATACATTATCTAATTTAGGATGCTTTCCAGTAGAATAGACTACGTTAACAGGTTGTGATAACATATACACACCATTGTTCAAATGTTCATAAAAAATAGTAACACCATTCATAATGATATTATAAATTTATTTCTTTATTAAAATTTCATAATCATTTTTGGCCAGAAGGCCTACAGAAATAATATTTTAAAAAAAAACTGGGACAGAAATAACAATCATTAAGAACAATGGTATGGGACTCAAATATAAGTTTCAAGATTTCTAATGTTAGAACTAGAACTGATCTTCCATCTCCAACATTCAGGACCCTCTCATCTTGCTCGAATCTCCTACTGACCTGCAACCCTTGTAATGAATTACAAATATAGTAAGGGCTATCGGTATCTAATATCCAGTCAGTTATATCACAAATAGAAAAATTGTAAGGAGTTATCATATAAATACCTTGCCCAGCAACAGCTTGCTTCTTTCTCTACCTGTTTGGATCCAGGGAGGCAATGTACTGAGGACAGTTCCTCTTCCAGTACCTCCGCTTCTTGCAAAAGAAACATTCAGCTTAACTCTTATCGGGCTTGATCTTTCTGGTCTGGCCCTGCACTGATGTTCTAGCCTGAACTTGCACCTTCTTCACTTTCTTCTTCTTGTTCTTCTTCTCTTTCTCAAAAGGTCGAGAACCAGAAGATGAACCTCCCACTAAGTTCACCGACTTCTTGTGGAGTTGGTGATCCTTCTCAAAGTTCTGAAGCAACCTCAGTAACCCGTGGTAGTTTAGTTCAGGCTTTGTTATTCTATAATGAGTGAAGAATAGGAGATAAGACTTGGGCAGCGAGTTCAGTATTGCATCTTTCCCAAGCTGCTTATGCAAGGGAAAGCCGAGCTTGCTTAAATGCTCCATCAGCTCGATCATGTACAATACATGATCAGTGACAGAGGCACCATCCCGTATTTTGGTGTTGAAGATGGCACAACTAGTCTTATGCCTCTCCACATCATCGAATGTGCCAAAGGCATCCTTCAACACTTGAAGCATATCCTTTGGTTGAGCCGTCTCAAATCTGCAACTGAACTCGTTGCTCATGGCAGCCAACATGATGCAGCGCACCGTGGTTCGATCACTGAGCCACTTCTGGTAAGTATCTCTGACTGTTTCACGTGTATTGGCAGTTGGCTCCTCAGGTGCAGGATCCATTATCACATATAGGATCCGTTCATGCTCCAAGACTATCTTCAACTTTCGGTACCAGCTATCGAAGTTGGGTCCCATCAAATTTTTATTGTCCAATAATGATCGGAGCGATAGAGAAGTGGCCATATCTGTACAAAAAAAAAATATAACCTAATTAGTAATTGATTCATTAAACCTAAAGATTTAGACTTTAATCAAAAGATTTCTTTCACTATTTTAATCGAATTGGTAGCCTCTACCTCCAATTCGAGGAATTACCCTAATTTCTTAGTGGGTACTAGAATCCACTTATACTGCACACAAGCCCAATTTTGGTTGGCAAACCCATGTACATCTAAGGATAGGTTCATAATCAATTATTTTTCTAAATAATTTTTAGTAATTTTAATTTTGCCCCAGTCCTTAATCAGTAGGCTTTGGCCTCCACTAAAAAGATCTGGTTAGGTCCAACCATTAACATGACCATACTTGGCCCATCTAGCCAATGAATGATTAGGCCCAACTTTAGTTGGCTAACCTAACCATCATTTAGAAAGATGCAGTCAAGAAATCATATTATGAATGATAATTCCATCAGCCGATAAGCACTAGGCCTTTGGGCTTCCAATGATTATCCAACTGATGGACCCATTATCATCCATTTAATGAGAGGCTATGATCTAGTTATCATCATAACTATTTTATTTTAAGGACCTAATAATTTTAGAGAATTTAATTGATTTAGAAGAGGTCAGATGAACCAGCTTTTCATGATCCTCCCACTGATTTCATCAAGTCAGCTTAAGGGAGATCATTAAAAGGGCTGGTCTAGAAGCACCTAAATCAGTCACACTGATTTACCTAGCTGACATGGGTCAGCTGAATAGTCAAGTGATCTGATCAAAACATAATTTCACCAAGATGTCAGGTAATTTCGATCGATGGGAGGGTCTGCCAAAGCTTGCCTTAGACACCATCAGAAATAGTGGATAAGCGGGCTGCCAATTAAAAACCACCGATCTGGTTTATCTTAGATACCAACTGGTTTAATTAGTTTTGATTAGATCAATCTAACAGTTCATGCTAGACCGCTTAGCCAAGAATCAAGTCCATTTAGTTCTCGTTAAAGACATGGACTTGACCAACTATAACTATTGTAATTGATCTAGAGAATCTTTGACCTAATCTAAGACAACAATTGATTAGATTTAGTCAATTCTCTAATTAAGTCTATCTTTAACCTTAGGTCTAACCTAATTAATGGACCTAGTTCCCACTAACCCATTAACCCAATGTGTTATGATTTGTGCCTTAGGTTCTTCAATTCACAATCCTAGAACCTAATCAAACAACTTCTTAATTCTCAATTAAGTTTTGGGCTGAGGGTTGGGGTTCGACTTTTTAAAAATAATTTTTATATTTGTAAAATATTTTTACAACATGGTTCTACCAATCAAGTTGCATGTTTGATTCATAATCAAAATGTAAGTGAAATAAGCATGAAATTACTTTAGATCTAATCTAAACAGGTTCATGTAATTGAAATAATTTCAACTTTAAACTGCATAAATTTTTCAGATAAATATATGATGGTTCTTTGCACGAAAATTATTAACAAAGAGATTTTATTTTAGATTTAAATATTTTTTAAATTTAATAAATCATAAATTTAATCTAGATCATATCTAACAAATTTATAATTAAAGATAGATCTACACGAACTAGGACAACCTTTACACTATAAGGGGTAAACCTTGCAGCAGGACAACTTTCAGTTCGTGATTGATCTAAAAATTTTAATTTTAAATTTAATAATTAATTTATAAATTAGATCTAATCTAAAAAATAATTAAGTATATATAAATAATTATATAATAAACAACCTGAGCTCTGATACCAATTGAAGAAACTAGATCTAGGATTTCAGGGTTAGATCTTGAAATTTTTTCAAGATCAGGCAGCGGAAGACTAAAATAAATCAAAATTTATCTTATAAAACTAAAAAATTCTTAGATCTAAGATTCTATTACATGATTATTATATGGTATTAAATCAAAAATTAAAATATAAAGAGCAAGAACTACATGTTGATCATATCAACATGTTTCTATACTACATCTAATGTATGTAAAATATAATAGATCAGATCTATTACCTTGCAAGTTGGATGTTCTAACTTTACTGATCTGGATTTGTGGATGATGTTGTAAGCCGCACATGCATCCGACCTCTAGGAGTCATCTACACGAGCCCATGAATCATGATCAGAAGTCTTGGTCCAGAAAATCAGCACAGTATGCTAGTATTGTGCTGATCCTTCTTCGATGGTAGATCAGATGCCTCTTTCTTCTTGATTTAGACTCTTTCAAAGATAAGAAGTAGGAGAAGGAGTTTTAAATATGAGACACTCTCAGAAAAATCACAGATGGAGGAAGGAAAGAGGTGAACTCAGCAATCCTAGAAGAAGACCTCTTCTTCTTCTCTTTGCTCTAACCCAGACACATGGTTTTGTGTCTATTATATCTCTACGCCCCAACACTCTTTCTCCCTGATTTTCACATGCCCCAAAGGTTTCTCAATGCTCTATAATTCATGAAAATATTAAGAAAAAATTCATCTTAAATAATGAGATATGAAGAATCCTTGTCTAGGTCAAATACCTAGTTAAGAAAAATCCAAACAGAGCAAGACAAGGGGTGCCCAACTCATGGGTGCCCCCTCCTTCTTTTTCTACCATGGACCACCAGCAAAGGATACACAATATGTGTCATAAAAGCCACAAAAATCTCAAAAAAAATCTGGGTAAAATCAGTGCCATAAGGAAAGAGTTTTGGTTTCCTAAAATTCTATCTCATAGAATTTGAAATCCAAACTAATTCTTACTTTGACTTGGTCCACAACCACATTCCATGTAAGAAGAAAGAGTAAAAAGCTTTGGTCATGTGTGAAGGCCTGCGAGAGAAGGTTTTGTCGTACAAAATAAGAGAGAGTGGGCATGGGGGGCTAAGATGGTGCAAGGTGGAATCCTAGTCTTACTAGGGTTCAATCTATGACTTGTTCAAAGATAGATCTTAACCCAATTAAAAATCTAATTTAATCAGATTAAATTAAATTTAAATCTGATTTAATTTTTTAATCGAATTAAAATTAGATTGACCCAAGTCCTAATTGAACTAGGACTAGTTTTTCCTTGCACTTGGCTTATCCAATAAATCAATTGGACTTGATCCAATCAATCTAAACTAAATCTAATTAAATCATATTCAATTAGACTTAATCTCAACCCATTGGCTTAATCAAATTAAGCTAATTAGCAATCAAATTGCTAATGATCCTCCTGCAACACTTACACTAGATTAAATGTCAATCGTATTGATCGTTTAACCCTAGAACGATTCTTAATCATTGATCAACCATCCGATCAGATCGTAAACTCTAATGTGTGTGATCTCATAGGTCCAAACCTAAACTGATAGCACAGAAATAAATTTTTGTACCAATCGAAGTGATCATCTAGCAATGGTACCCGACAGTCGGATAGGTCGAATGTGTAGAACAACATCCTTAGAACCATGCGGATATAGTTTCCATATAATTCATCCCTTGACCAAAATGCTCATAGGACACCTCAAAGTTAACTGTCAACTCTGATCAGGTTGTCCACATTGTATTTCAAATATCAATTCCATCTGATGGATTACCCTGGCCAAGATTTTTCTAAATTAAAATATAGCGACTCATTCTTCTCCAACTCTTGGAGTGGTCAATCCCATCTTGATCATACTCTGACTTCGCAAGTACTTGACTATGCCCAAAAGCCTTAAATCACTGAATTAAAATTTAGTTAGTCCAGTACCAAAGCATAGTGAGTTGCTTGCAAGTCACTGAGGCGATCTCAGGTTTAAGGGACACTTATACTTATATCCCATCAGAGACATTCTCGATAGCAGAATGCTCTAGAGTTGGTCACATTCAATGACGATGTATCCTTACATCTCATCTATATGCCATACCAGTATCTCCATACTCTTTGGTTAAGAGGACAACCAACCCATATGGCCTACAGTGACCTATGCTCGATGGAAGCTGTCGTCCTTATTAATAGCCTATCATTTGATCGTGAATAGTTTTAAGGACTAATCAATAAATCCTCTCTTTATCGAACCTAAATAGTCCTAAGAACTTCATCACAACAACAGAGTTCATTAGAAGATGAAAACTTATGATGAAAATATCAAAAATATATTTTATTTATTAACAAATCAATTATAATACAAGGTTGCTCAACCGTCAACAGGTTGACAATTAGCTTTTGGGACATATTTCCTAACATCATAACCTTCCAATGGTTCTCATCCAGATCAGACTAATACCTACTTACTACCCTTAATGAATTGGCTACATTCGGTCTTGTACACATCATGGCGTAAATGATTGTTGCTCCTTGAATTGATTTTGATGATTACAAAGTATTTGAGGGGATTACTAATGATTCTGACTTGGAAAAAGACTTATTGCATCTCAGGGGCAAAATCATAATTTTGTCAAGACCTGATTCAAAAGCCTCAAGAGCAAGAACTAAAGACGTACAATCCATTGAAGGAAATTTCAATATTTTTGGAAGTGTATTTTGTAAGAAAATTAGGTTTTTATTTTTGAGTCGACCCATGAGTCGACTCATGGCTTAAAGGGCTGAACGGCACGCTGAAATTTTGGCTGGCACTCTCTGTGAGTCGACCCCATGGGTCGACCTCTTGGCATGAGTCGACCCTATGAATCGACCTCTACTGTTTTGCAGGTCAAAATTACAGAACAGTCATTTTCTGTTCTATTCCACAGAGGTCGACCCTATGAGTCGACTCATGAGCATGAGTCGACCCTATGAGTCGACCCCTATGACGAAAAAGTTTCGCAACGGCTAGTTTTTAACCCATTTCAATTGCATTTAATGCTCATTTAATGTGCTCTAACGGCTCTATTTCAGGTCAGATTACTCTCCATCATTATTTGAAGTTATATAAAGGACTTAAAGGAGGGAATCAAAAAAGAAGAAGAAAGAGAGAGATTTTTGAAAAAGGTTCTTCAAGCATTCTTTACAACTCTAAGCAAGAGCCCACCTAAAGTGTTCAAGAAGCTTTTAATTCAAGTTCACCAACTCCTTAAGTGCTCATTCAAGTCTCCAACTACCTTGAGGAAATCAGAAAGAGCTTCCTTCAAATTGTGTAAAGTGTATTTAATGCCTTAGTCGCTCATTAAATGAGCTTCTTTTGTATTTCTGTGCTGTTAACTATAATACTCTTTTTGAGTCATTATTTTTTTTTATTTTGGAAGGGTTCCAAAATGTGGGAAGATAGATCCAAATCTTGAATCGGATTGTATTGGGTTGGCTTGTACCCAAAAAATAAATGGACTAGCTTGAGATAGCTAGAGTCGGAGTTTTCGATAAGTGTATTCAGGTTGAATACAAGTTAGTGGATTGGAATTCCCAAGTAGGACCTTGAGGAGTGGATGTAGGTGCAAGGTTGGCACCGAACCACTATAAATCCTCTTGTTTGTGTTGTGCTTAATTGCTCTCTTTTTAAACTTCTTTATTCTTTTGCATTCTTGCATCCAACCATTACCCTTGCATCAATTACACTCTCCTTACTTATCTTGCTATTGTTAAGTATTCTTCATAAGTTATAAGTTAAGTTTAAATTTTTTAGAAACCCAATTCATCCCCCCTCTTGGGTTGCATAGCTGAGCAACAAATGGTATCAGAGTCGGTGCTCTAGCCCTACTTTGATCTAACCAATCAAAGAGCTAAAGATCTATGGCAACTCAAGTTGGCACTTCTCTAGCCGAGGGACAGTCCACTAACCGACCTTCACTTTTCAATGGGTCAAACTATACCTATTGGAAAGCTCGGATAAAAATCTTCATTCAAGCACTTGACTATGATATGTGGAGTATCATAGTAAACGGATCACACACACCCACTAAAATTATTGACGGTTTGGAATCAACCAAGTCTGAAAAAGAATGAGATGAGGTTGATAAAAAAATGGCTCAACTAAATGCTAAAGCCATGAATATCTTGTATTGTGCCCTAGATGCAAGTGAATTCAATCGTATTTCAACTTGCATGTCTGCTAAAGAAATATGAGATAGATTAGAAGTAATTTATGAAGAAACTAATCAAGTGAAAGAATCTAAAATTAATATGCTCGTGCATAAATATGAACTTTTTAAAATGGAGCATGATGAATCTATAACTGAAATGTTTACTCATTTTACTGATATTATAAATGTTTGAAAAGTCTTAGTAAGTCTTATTCTAACAGTGACCTCATGAGGAAGATTCTTAGGTCCTTACCAAAAACTTGAGAAGCCAAAGTGACCGCTATCCAAGAAGCCAAGGATCTGAACATCCTACCCTTGGAAGAGCTTCTAGGATCACTGATGACACATGAGCTGAGCATAAAACAACATCAAGAAGAAGAAGTCAAAAAGAAGAGGACAATCGCCTCAAATCCATGGCTCAACTTGATGAAGAAACTGATGATACGAAAAATGAAGAGTAGGATAAAGAAATAGCTCTCATTACTAGAAGGTTTAAAAAATTTTTGAAGAAAAGGAAACAAGAATGAGGAAGAGGCCACCCAAAAAGAGAATATAGCAAAGAAAAGGATAAAGACCAACCCCTTATTTGCTACAAATGCAAGAAATCAGGACATTTCAAGTCTGAATACCCACAACTGAAGAAGGATCCCAAATAGTACAAGAAGAAGGCCATGATGGCTACTTGGAGTGGAAGTGATGAGTCAAGCTCCGAAGAAGAAGACTCAAATGAACAAGCCAATTTGTGCCTTATGGCACATAAAATAAGGTAAATTCTGATACTCCTGTTGACTTTACCTTTGAAGAACTTCATGAAACTTTTTATGATTTAATTGACGAACTTAAGAAGCTAGGGGTAAAGAACAAAGAGTTAAAATCAAAGAATCAATCTTTACTAAAACAAAATGAGAACATTTCAAATGAAAAATCTACCCTGCTTCAAAAAATCTGAACTTAAAGAACGAAATTGTCAAGCTAAAACCTATAGTTAAAAAATTCACCTTAAGTTCTAATAAACTGAATATGATTCTTGAAAATCAAAAAGCTGTTTATGATAAGGCTGGTCTTGGTTACAACCCCTTAAAGAAATAAAAGTTCCTAAAAAATATCTATGTAAACTCTTCAAACAATAAGTTCTCAAACATTACTTACTTCAAATGTAGTAAAATGGATCACAAGTCATACACTTGTCTCTCTAACAAATTCTTAAATTCTAATGCAAAGAAAATATGGGTTCCAAAAGAAACCATTGTGACTAACCAAAAAGGACCCAAGAAAGCTTGGGTACCTAAAGTACAAACTTGACCTTTGCTTGCAGGTGTATCTAGCATCCCAAGGAGCAAACCAGAAATGGTATCTTGATAGCGGATGCTCGAGACACATGACTAGTGATGAATCTCAATTCATCACACTTGATGCTAAAAATGGAGGGATGGTCACCTTTGGAGATAATGGCAAAGAAAAGATCATCGGTATAGGTAACATTGGTATTACTTCCTCCAAGTACATTGAAAATATTTTATTAGTAGATGTTTAAAACATAATTTATTAAGCATCAGTCAATTTTGTGATAAAGATACAAAGTTATTTTTGAATCTTCTATTTGCATTGTAACTAGTCTTGTTAATGAAAGCATTAAATTTGTTGGGCATAGACATGGCAATGTTTATATGGTAGATTTGAATGATCTATCCAAAATAAACATGCAATGCCTAGTATCCTTGAATGCCAAGATTAATGAGACTAGTTGGCTTTGGCATCGTAGGCTTGCACATATTAGCATGCATTCACTTTCAAAACTCATTAAGAAAGAATTAGTTATTGATTTACCAAATTAAACTTTGAAAAGGATAAATTTGTGATGCATGCCAACTAGGTAAACAAACAAGAGTTTCATTCAAATCTAAAAATATTGTTTCAACTACTAGGCTATTAGAATTATTGCATATGATTTATTTGGACCTACTAGAACTACTAGTTTAGGAGGAAAATGATATGGTTTTGTAATTATCGATAACTTCTCTCGTTTTACATGGATTTTTTTTTGGCACACAAGGATGAAACTTTTCAAATTTTTTCAAATTTTATCAAAAGTCACAAATGAGAAAGGTTTTTCAATTCAAAATATTTGAAGTGATCATGGAACGAATTTGAAAATTAAGATTTTGAAAAGTTTTGTGATGAAAAAGGAATAGGACAAACTTTTCGGCACCTAGGACACCCCAACAAAATAGAGTAGTAGAAAGGAAAAATAGAATCCTTAAAGAAATAGCCCGTACCATGCTATGTGAAAGCAACCTTCCAAGATACTTTTGGGTGAAAGCTATCAACACAGCATGTTACATATTGAATCATGCTTTAATTAGATAAATTTTAAAGAAAACTCCCTATGAGCTTTGGAAAGGTAGAAAATCAAACATTGCATATTTTCATATTTTTGGTTGTCGATGTTTTGTATTAAACAATGGTAAAGAAAGACTGAAAAAATTTGATGCAAAATCCGATGAAGTAATTTTTCTTGATTACTCCTCTTCTAGCAAAGCCTTTAGAGTTTTCAACAAAAGAACCTTAGTAGTAGAGGAGTCAATACATGTTGTCTTTGATGAAACTAACGATCTTCCTTCAAGGAAGAATGAAGGTTTTGATGATGCAGATCCTCTTATAGAAGGAATAAAGGAGATCAATCTAAAAGATTCAACAATTCAAGATAATGAAGAACTTGAAGACAAACAAAATGAGAAAGGTGAAGAACGACAAGAATAACCTCAAGTACAAATAATCTACCCAAAGAATGGAGGTATGATCACAATCACCCCAAGAAACTAATCATTGATGATCCTACACATGGTGTAAGAACTCGTTCCTCACTTAAAGATGTACTCAATCATTTTGCTTTTGTCTCTCATCTTGAACCTAAAACTGTAGACGAAGCTGAAAAAAATTATAATTGGATCAATGCAATGCAAGAAGAACTTAATCAATTTGAAAGAAATAATGTATGGACCTTAGTATCAAGACCTAAAAACTACTAATAATTGGCACAAAATGGGTCTATAGAATAAATTGGATGAACATGAAATGTGATAAGAAATAAAGCAAGATTAGTTGCAAAAGATTATAATCAAGAAGAAAAAATTGATTTTGATGAGACTTTTGCATCTATTGCTAGATTAGAGGCAATTAGACTTCTACTTGCTTATGTTTGCTTTATGAAATTTAAATTATTCCAAATGGATGTTAAAAGTATCTTTTTGAATGGATATATCACTGAAGAAGTTTATGTAGAACAACCCCCAGTTTTGAAAATCATGCTTTTCCTAATCACGTTTTTAAATTAAATAAAGTTCTATATGGTTTGAAACAAGCACCCAGGGCTTGGTATGAAAGGCTAAGCAAATTTTTACTTAATAATAATTTTTAAGAGGAAATGTAGACACAACTCTTTTCATTAAAAGAAATCAAGATGATATATTAGTTATACAAATATATGTTGATGACATTATTTTTGGGTCTACTAATGAAACTCTTTGTCAAGATTTTGCAAAGCTCATGCAGGAGGAGTTCGAGATGAGCATGATGGGAGAACTTACATTCTTCCTCGGACTCCAAATCAAACAAACAAAGGAAGAAATCTCCATCACCCAAAGCAAGTACACAAGAGAATTATTCAAAAGATTTGGAATGGAGAACTCCAAATTGATTGGCACACCCATGAGCCCAACATGTAAGCTTGACAAGGATGAAGAAGGTAAAAGTGTAGACTTAAAATTTTATAGAGACATGATTGATTCTCTACTATATTTAACTGCTAGTAGACATGATATCATGTTTAGTGTTTGTCTGTGTGCTCGCTTTCAATCAAATCTAAAAGAATCACACTTGAATGCAGTTAAAAGAATCCTTAGATACTTAAATGGTACACAAACTCTAGGATTATGGTATTCTAAGGACTCACTAATTGATTTAATAGGATATTCAGATATGATTTTGTGGATGTAAATTAGATAGAAAAAGTATAATGGAACTTGCCAATTTCTTGGAGTTAATCTAATCTCTTGATTTAGCAAGAAACAAACTTTGATAGCTCTGTCTACAGCTGAGGCTGAATACATTACAGCCGAAAGTTGTTGTGCTCAAATCTTGTGGATTAAGCAACAACTCGAAGACTTTGGTATCAAACTTAATGAGACTCCCATAAGATGTGATAACACTAGTGCTATAAATCTCACTAAAAATCCAATTCAACATTCTAGGTCAAAACATATTGAAATCAGGCATCATTTCATAAGAGAACATGTCCAAAATAAAGACATAATTCTTGACTATGTTTGTACTGAAAAATAATTAGCTAACATCTTTACCAAGGCCATAAGTGAAGATAGATTTTATGAAATTAGGAGAGAACTAAAAATCCTTGATCCATCTGCTTAGGTGTCTCTCTGATTCCAAGGTATCATGGCAAAAATTTTTTTAGCTTAATTTTCATCTTTTCTTTTGAGCTCAAAAGCCCAAAATAAATATTTCATGATCAATTTTTAGGTAAACATCCTTCTCCTAATATTTTAAATTTTTTTGAAATTATTTTATCATTTTTCTAAATTTCTCTATGCCATGAGTCGACCCCTAGGATCGACCCTAGGGTAAACTTGTAATATTGACTAAATCCTTCGGGTGCTTTCTTTTTATTGGAAAACCTCCCTTGAGCCGACCCAACTCCTCATCTTCTTCCTTCCACCAAGCTAAAAGACTCCCTTCTTCTTCTTCAAATCCAAGTTTTTCTCAAAAACTCTTCTCCCACATCTCTCACCCTCTAAATCGCCCTCTTGGAACCTAGCTCCTCCTTTTCTCCTTCTTCATTTGAAGCGAGTCGAGGTTGCCCTAGACTCTACCCGTCTTCTCCAAATCGGCACTCCTCTTCTCCAAAATCATTATCCTTCCCCTAAAAACACCTTTTATCTCTCCACACATTTTGCTCTCCTAAGTTCCTTGCTAGCTCTGGTTGTGCAAATGGCTCCAAAATGAAGCTTCCACAGAGGAGGAAATCAGTTCGCGGGTTGGAAGAAAGTGTGCGCCGGAAGAGACAAGCAACCGAGACCACGTCAGCTTCAATCCCTGCTCCTGCATCTGCTCCTGCTACAACTCGATCTCCAATCAGACCCAGTAAGGTATCCCTTTCTGATAGGAAGGTAGAACCCAGCAAAATCATTGATTTCATATTTTTTGAAAATGAAGGATTCTCTATCGGATCAAAAATTAAGGACCAAGGTTGGGAATTCTACTGCTCCCTAAAAGAAAATACTTATGTGGATCTTGTTAGGGAATTTTATCTGAATTTGGGATACAGCAATGAAACAGTAAAATCTACAGTAAAGGGTATAGAAATTAGCCTTGATCCTATGCTTTTGGGGGAAATTCTTCATTTACCCTGTGAGGGATACACAACATGGAACTCCCAGTTAAGGAGGAGGGAATAAATGCTATTCTAGGAAGAACCTTCACTAGAAGCCTAAACAAATTAGAGGCTAAGATTCTTTCCATTGAGATGAGGCTGCTACACCAAATGGTAACTAAGTTATTCTTCCCTAGAAGTGGTAGACACGATCTCTTCTCTGGTCAGGATATCTGCATTATGTATCATGTTATTACTCAAACCCCCCTGAACCTCCCGGCACTGATGATTGAGGCTATGAGAGAGACCTTGAATAGGTCCAAGGCACATTTGCCTTTCGGTATGGCTCTCACTTTAGTATTTAGGAGGTTTGGAGTTAGCTTTGAGGGGGAGGCAGTAGCTAGACTTTCTCACTCCGACACTATCAACCGCCATACTCTGCAATGCATGGATTTTTCAAGACTGATGGTGGTTGGACAAAAGGTGTGGAAGAGAGAGCTGAGGATAGAGCAGAGGAGGAAGGACCATCATCACCTCTCCGTGATCACAGGGCTGTATCTCCAGATATTCAGTTTGTTTCTGACCATGAGGCTGGACCATCAGAGTCTGCGAGGAGGCACACTTCAGTTCAGCAGCAGGACAGCAGAGCACATCCTTCAGAGATCAGATTGGCTGATGATCAGATAGAGATGATATCTCAGCGTGTAGCTTCCATACTATCTCGTTAGATGGGTACTTCAGCTTTTGCTCAGAGATCGACATCACACGATGTATCTGATCAGACACTGATCCCCCATATCTCCACTGTGTTCCAGATGATTTCTGATCAGTCAGTAGCATTGAGCAGCTTGAGGGTTGTATAGTGAGATTGACTAGCAGAGTATTTGACTTGCAGAGGTAAGTGCTAGCTCTAGCCCATCCACAGCCACATGAGGACATCACTGAGGTCTCAGACCTATCCGTGGAGGCAGCCAGACTGTGAGGAGTCTTAGAGAGTGGTTTTGACTTTCTGAGGAGAGAGATCAGGGGCTCAGTGAGCATGCTTCCACTCAGTTCACTGCACTGTTACAATCTATTTTGAGAGCTCTGAACCTTTGGATACCATCAGACTCTCTCTTGTAGCTCAGTCTTTTGCTTCTCAGGCTTCAGAATCTTCTCACCCCTCCACTCGTGCTGGCACCTCTACCCGTGGCAGAGGCAGATGCGTCGAGGTCGATCTCATGGACATGATCCTTCATCTCCTCACCCCATCTCTGATTCATCAGACTCCGATCCATCCAGCCATGATATCTACTAGATCCAGTGTAGTCTGTCTTTTCTTTAGTTTTTGTCTAGGATCTATCTTGTAGTTATTGACTGATTGACTCTTGGATAGTTTCTATCCATGTCTTTTGTACTCTAAGTCAACACTTATGTATTGAAACATCTTTGTATTCACTCATCTTTTGGATATATATATACTTTAACTTTCAATGAATATCTCTGATCAAATGGAGTTACTTTTAAAGTCTGAAATACTTGAATAGCAATATCTTTTCAATGACCAAATTGATATATCTTTTACGATTGCTATATTGAGGGGGAGTAAAATAATAACCAATAAAGAAACTAGCAATAAAGAAGGAAGCTAAAAATATAAAATTGATCCCATCAAAAGGAAGGAATAAGAAAATATATTCAAAAAAGGGGGAGTAGAGAATCTCAATTGATGCTGTCAAAAAGGGAGAGTAGAGAATCAAGATTGAGATTGAGCAAAGCAATAAGAGCAATAAAGATTGCATATTAAGCATCAATTCAAAAATCGAGAAGAGGATTTTGATTAAGCAATAAGAGCATTAAAGAATGAACAACACATGTGTCATATGCCAAAGAATCAAAATCATTTTTTCTTTCCAGGCAAATACACTTATAAGCAAATTTCAGATTTACAGTAAATTTTAAATTTATTCCTTAAACTGCTTATGATGCATCTCGTTCCAATACTTAGCAATAATATCTAAGTGATGCATCTTCATAAATTTGAAATTAATGTTCAAGCTTTCTATATGCTTTTGCTCAAATATTTTGTCATCATCAAAAAGGAGGAGATTGTTGCTCCTTGAATTGATTTTGATGATTACAAAGTATTTGAGGAGATTACTAATGATTCTGGCTTGGAAAAAGATTTATTGCATCTCAGGGGCAAAATCATAATTTTGTCAAGACCTGATTCAAAAGCCTCAAGAGCAAGAACTGAAGACTACAATCCATTGGAGGAAATTTCAATATTTTTAGAAGTGTATTTTGTAAGAAAATCAGGTTTTATTTTTGAATCGACCCCATGAGTCGACTCATGGCTTAAAGGGCTGAACGGCACGCTGAAATTTTGGCTGGCACTCTCTATGAGTCGACCCCATGGGTCGACCCCTTGGCATAAGTCGACCCTATGAGTCGACCTCTGCTGCTTTGCAGGCCAAAATTACAGAACAGTCATTTTCTGTTCTATTTCACAGAGGTCGACCCTATGAGTTGACCCATGAGTATGAGTCGACCCTATGAGTCGACCCCTGTGACGGAAAAGTTTCGCAACGGCTAGTTTTTAACCCATTTCAATTGCATTTAATGCTCATTTAATGTGCTCTAATGGCTCTATTTCAGTCCAGATTACTCTCCATCGTTATTTGAAGTTATATAAAGGAACTTAAAGGAGGGAATCAAAAAAGAAGAAGAAAGAGAGAGATTTTTGAAAAAGGTTCTTCAAGCATTCTTTACAACTCTAAGCAAGAGCCCACCTAAAGCATTCAAGAAGCTTTTAATTCAAGTTCACCAACTCCTCAAGTACTCATTCAAGTCTCCAACTACCTTGAGAAAATCAGAAAGAGCTTCCTTCAAATTGTGTAAAGTATATTTAATGCCTTAGTCGCTCATTAAAGGAGCTTCTTTTGTATTTTTGTGCTGTTAACTGTAATACTCTTTTTGAGTCATTATTTTTTTTTATTTTGGAAGAATTCCAAAATGTGAGAAGGTAGATCCGAATCTTGAATCAGATTGTATTGGGTTGGCTTGTACCCGAAAAATAAGTGGACTAGCTTGGATAGCTAGAGTCGGAGTTTTCGACGAGTGTATTCAGGTTGAATACAAGTTAGTGGATTGGAATTTCCAAGTAGGACCTTGGAGAGTGGATGTAGGTGCAAGGTTGGCACTGAACCACTATAAATCCTCTTATTTGTGTTGTGCTTAATTGCTCTCCTTTTAAACTTCTTTATTCTCTTGCATTCTTGCATCCAACCATTACCCTTGCATTAATTACACTCTCCTTATTTATCTTGCTATTGTTAAGTATTCTTCATAAGTTGTAAGTTAAGTTTAAATTTTTTAGAAATCTAATTCATCCCCCCCTCTTGGGTTGCATAGCTGGGCAACAATGATAGATCCTACTGTCGAAGCATATATGATAAGTGATATATTTTTATATTTATTGAAGATATTTTTGATAATTTATGGTACTAACATCTTCTTAAAAATTTAATTTCATAAATAAATTAAATTTTTTTATAAAAATAAATAATTTAAAAAAATAAAATTAGAGTATATTTATAAAAAATAGATGTTGATTTAATTGAGTAATTTAAGTACTAAAATAATAAAAAAATTTTAAAAATTTTAATACATATATTTTCTTATTTTTTAGGTAAAAATTAGAGCAAAAATTAAGCCAAAATATTCTAAAAAATATTAAAAATTATCTTCGATGCACGGTGGACCGACCGCTCGATCCACAGAATCAAAGGTGCGGTCCACAGGAATAGTTTGCAGTTCACAAATGCGGTCCATAGCGAAAGGAAGGCTTTTTACATTGATCGATGATCCAGATCAAATCTGGAGCTCGATCCAACAACTGTAGTGGTTCTTGACTTTGTTAAGGAGAGATTTGCATGATCCAATGGTTGAAATTGTATCTAGAGCATGATCAAATGGTTAGAAATGCATCCAACTTTGATATTGATTAAAACATCAGATTTTGGGCTGATCTGGATGGTTCAAAGGTGATTCGATGATCAGAAATTAATGTAAAGGATAATATACGAATTCTAAGGGTAGGGAGAGAAAAAATTAGAGAAAAAGTAAGAAAAAAATAGAAAAAAATATCAAGAAGCTTTAAGGATCAAATATTAGGAGATTATGGAGCTAGAGATCTTGATGCATGGCTAAATCCTTTCAATTTAGGAATACGATGAAGCCTATAAATAGATTTTTTTTTTATATTTAATTTTTATACAATAAAATTATAATTTTATTTCATATTTTTTATTTTTTTTTAGATATTGATCCAACCTACACGACCTATATCTTCTATTGACGTACCGTAATCTCTGGATACGGTATGTGCCTTGGAGAGATAGATCGTGGTATGTTAGATTAAATCTTATATCTTATAATTAAATTTAGATAGTTTATACTCTGACAGGATGGGTTGTAATCTACTGATACAATCCGTATCCTTTAGAGATAAGCTATACTAATATCTTAATCACAAGAATTAATATTGCAACATAAGAAAAAAAAATCTAATTTGCATAGTGGATTCGAAATTTTTGGATTATTTTTCTGACTTATTTTTTTTATAAATTAATTTATATTTGTAATTAAATTCTTACTATTTTATTTTTTTTATCCTTCGATAATCAATTCTCTTTTATTTTTTCTTAAAAAAATAATAATCATCCTAAATCTCCATCGAAACAATCCCTACTCACCCTATCTGTATAGTTTGAGTTGGTTTTTACTCTTGACCACCTATAATAGCGATCAAATTTTGACATCGTTGTCAAGAATCTAGGTATAATTATTTTTTTTCTAAAAAAAAAATTTTTTAGTCTTATTCTTAGTTTTTTTATTTGCTTTCTAATTTGCTTAGTTCCTTAATCAAACTTATTTTCTTTCAAAAAAAAAAATTTCTACATTGACACTTCATAATCTACTTAGAAAATTAGATACTTAATCACAAAACCTAATAAGTAAAACAAATCAATTTACTCTTGACTAACTACCAAATCTGGTCATCTTTTCTTCTTGCATTACATAAGTCCATAAAACATCTTAAGGGAACAAACCTTAAACAAGATAAGGTGAGAATTTCATCACCCTTCCTTGACCCACAAACCACCATCCTGTATATTATATTGACCTAAATCTTAACTTAAAATCAATTAGACGTTGGTCTGTAAGGACTCTCGAGCTCAATAGGATAAGAGATCCAAAGAGTTGGACCAGATTAGGGTTAGTCAGTTTGACTGGTATCTAGGAAAGTGGTTCAGGGACTACGTCTTGAAGGAAGATAGTTATTTAATTGATTTCGTTCGCTTATCTGACCAACTTAATTGGTGTCTAAAAAAGCAACGGAGGGACCCCCACCAACCTTATACTTACCTAGCTAGTTGAGTAGCTAATCTTTTACCTGGAGTGCTCAAAGGCAACCTTGACAGTTAGGAGCTGTCTAGATCTAGGGTTACCCTTAGTTAGGATTGTCTGCATAACTTGATTACTAACCTACAATCATTAACCCTAAGTAAAACACTCTTCTCTATCATCTCTCAATTTATAACCCCTTAGGACTCATCTTTAGAACTCTCTTCTCATCTATTTCTCCCTTCTCTTCTCTCTTCTAACCAAAAAAAAAATCATCAAAAATCTCACAAGATTGTAACTCGAAAAAGAAAATTTGGTCATTTAGTGAGAATTGATTCAAACCCTATCCGAATCCAAAAAAATTTTGAGTCCACAATGAGTGAAGTCAATTAACCTCAGATCCTAAAAGATCTTTGCTATCCTGTTGGGTCAGCCCAATCATCTTGTATTAGACTTCCCCAAACTAATGCAACAACTTTTGAAATTAAACCTCAAATCATTAACATGCTCCCTAAATTCACTGGTAATGAAGATGCATATATTTTTATTAGAGAATTTGAGGAAGTATGTGACACCATGAGAATACACCAAATGTCAGATGATGCTATTAAACTTAGGCTGATTAATTTTGCTCTCAAAGACAGTGCTGAGAAATGGTTATATAGTCTGCCCAACCACTCGATCACAACTTGAGATAGATTTGTAAAAATTTTCTTGAAAAAATTTTTCCACATCATAAAATTGCTAAGTTAAGAAATAAAATTAACCAATTTTATCAATTTGATGGTGAGTCTTTCTCGAAGTATTTTGATTGTTTCAAGAACCTTGTAACCCAATGCCCACACTATGGAATTGAGACTTGGAGACTATGCCAAACCTTTTATGAGGGACTAGACCCAAACTCTAGAACCATGCAAGAGTCAATGTGTCAGGGCCAGTTTATGCAAAAGAAAGCCAATGAAGCCTGGCAATTCTTAGAGGACCTAGCAGAAAAGAGCCTGCAGTGGGAAGCAACTAGGGAACCTACAAGAGGTGCTATGCACCAAGTATCCACATCCCTAGCTATAGAGGCCAAAATAGATACTATACTACGTAGGTTAGAGGCTTAGAACTCAAGGGACACACCCAAGTGAACTAAATTTCAACATCTACTTGCAATGGATGTAATGCCACAGACCACATCATGGAAGAATGTCCCTTTTTGATGAATCCAATTGGGAACGAAGTAACACAGGTTAATATTGCCTACTACAAACCTACAAATGACCCTTATGCACCAATGTATAACCCAGGATGGAGGAATCACTCTAATTTTTCTTGGTCACAAGGGTCAAATCCCAGTAGACCTATCCTTAATCAATCCAATCAAAGGCCCACTCAACCATCAAATTATTCACAAGGCTTCAACAGTGATCAAAGGCTTAATGCACTAGAAAAAAGACTAGAGATTTTAATAAAAACCACTTCTGATAGTATACAATTTAATGACCAAAAGCATAATTCACTAAAGAAAAGCCTTGAAGCTTTGACAAAAAATACAAACAATTTCATGCAAACCATGGGCCAACTTGTAAATTCAAACACCCAAGCCGTTGCCTATCTAGAAATGCAATTAAGTCAGTTGGCTACCACCATCAGTGAAAGAGAAAAAAAAAATGGCCAAGCCAACCTGAACCTAACCCAAGAGCCCAAATTGGTCAACAATCTCAATCTGAAGGTCGATTCAACCATGTAAATGCAATTCACACCTTAAGGTCTGGGAGACAAGTAGATAATCAAGTAGGTATAACTGAGAACCAAGAAGACCAACCGACTGAACCATAGCTGATCAGATCAAGTCTGACGAGCCTGAATCAACAGAGGTTGATGAGTCATCCAAGCCAATTGCAGAACCCATCACTAGGTTCAAGCAAGTTGAAACATCAACCACCAATCCCATAGCTCTTTTTTCAAATAGACTTAAGTCCAACAGACACTCAGCCCACATGGATCAAATCTTAGAGATATTCAAATAAGTGAAAGTAAATATTCCTCTGCTAGATATGATCCAACAAGTTTTCACTTACGCTAAGTTTCTCAAGACCTATGCACAAAGAAGAAGACCACTAATGTTCCCAAGAAAGCCTTCTTGGCAGCTAGTGTGAGCTCATATCTTTCAAGCCACATGCCAGTCAAGTACAAAGATCTAGGATCTCTTACAATCTCATATGTCATTAGGGAAACCATCATTGATAGGGTCTTGTTAGACCTAGGGGCTAGTGTGAATATCTTACCTTATTCGATCTACGAAAAATTAGGGATAGGAGAATTAAAGCCTACAAAAATTACATTGTAATTGACAGACCGATCAGTGAGAATCCCCAAGAGAGTTGTAGAGGATGTGCTAATTAAGGTCAGTGATTTTATTTACCCTATGGATTTTGTGATCTTAGAAACTGAACCAGTGTCAAACCCAAAAGGTCACATCCCAGTCATCTTAGGTAGATCATTTTTAGCAACCACCAACATCCTAATCAACTGTCGCGATGGACTCATGAAGCTCTCATGTGGAAACATGTCCATTGATCTTAATATTTTTAATCTTGAAAATAAAAAAGATCAATTAGTTGATGTAAAGTTGATCCAGGATGAGATCTATGAGACCATTGACTTAGGAAAAGAAGATTTTAACTGTAATCTCTGACCAGATCAAAAATTTGAAATAACTTATGAAATTTTTTTATCTAGTAATGAGAGAGTTCATCCACAATAGCAACCACCAACTCCCTAATCAATTATCGCAATGGACTCATGAAGCTCTCATTTGAAAATATGTCTATTGATCTTAATATTTTTAATCTTGAAAATAAAAATGATTAATTAGTCAATGTAAACCTGATCCAAGATGAGATTTATGAGCCTATTGATTTAAGGAAAGAAGATTTTGACTATAATCTCTGGTCAGACTTAGAATCTGAAATTGCTTATGAACTATCCATATCCTATGACCAGAGGGTTCATCCACAATGGCTACTACCATCGAACCACTTGTTAGACTGGCTGAACCAAAATCCGAACCATCGATTGAGGAAGCACTGAAATTAAAACTCAAAACACTCTCTAAGCACCTCAAATATGCGTATCTAGGTCCATCTGAAACTGTTCCTGTAATCGTAGCATCAGACCTAGATCCAACCCAGGAGGAGAAATTTTTAGCTATCCTCAGAGAAAATAAAGAAGCTATTGCATGGACCATGGCTGATATTAAGGGGATTAACCCTTCAATTGTCCAACATCGAATTCACTTAGGAGAGAAAGCCAAGCCAATTAGAGACCCCCAAAGGAGACTTAACCCAGTTATGAAAGAGGTAGAGAAGAAAGAGATTCTCAAGTTATTAGATAATGAAATTATCTACCCTATTTCAGATAGTTCATAGGTTAGTCTAATCCAAGTGGTCTCTAAAAAGTCTGGGATTACAGTGATCCAAAATGAAACCAATGAACTTGTGCTGACTAGAGTTCAAACTGGATGGAGAGTCTGTATTGATTATAGAAAACTGAATGCGGCCACAAGAAAAGACTACTTCCTATTACCTTTTATTGACCAGATATTAGAGAGGTTAGTTGGACACGAGTTCTATTATTTTCTGGATGGATACTCTGACTACAATCAAATTCCTATAGCACCAGAGGACCAAGAGAAGACCACGTTTACCTATCCATTTGGAACCTTTGCTTATATAAGGATGCCCTTTGGCTTATATAATGCCCTATTTACTTTTCAAAGGTGCATGGTTAGTATCTTTTCTGACATGACTGAGAGATTTCTAGAAATCTTTATGGATGATTTTTCTATCTTTGGCTCCACCTTCTCCGAGTGCCTACATTACTTAAATCTAGTCTTAGAAAGGTGTAAGGAGAAACACTTAGTGCTTAATTGGAAAAAATACCAATTCATGGTCAAAGAAGGCATAGTGCTTGGCCATGTTATCTCAAAGAAAGGTATTGAAGTAGACAAAGCCAAAGTAGATTTGATTGCAAATCTTCCACCACCTAGATCAATCAAGAAAATCTGCTCATTTTTAGGACATGCTAGTTTCTATAGGAGGTTTATCAAGAATTTTAGCAAGATAACCCGGCCACTGACTAATCTTTTAGCTGAAGATGTCAAATTTGATTTCACTCCTAAGTGACATGAATCATTTGAATGTATTAAAAAGGTACTGACATCTATACCCATCATTCACCCACTTGACTGGACTCAGCCCTTCGAACTTAGTGTGATGTATCAGATCAAGCCATCAGAGCTGTTTTAGAACAGAGAATCGATAAGCTGCCATGAGTTATTTACTATGCCAGTAGAACCCTCAATAATGCGCAACTTAATTATTCCACAACAGAAAAAGTGTTCTTGGCTATTATCTTTGTCTTAGAAAAGTTTAGATCCTATTTGGTTGGTTCATATGTCATTATATACACTAATCACTCAGCCATTAGATATCTCTTAACAAAGAAAGATGCCAAGGCACACCTAATCCGATGGATTTTATTTCTTCAGGAATTTGACTTAGAAATCAGGGATAAGAAAGAAACTAAAAATGTAGTAGTTGATCATTTGTCCTAATTGATAGATGCACCCTCTAATGAAGCAGCAATAGAAGAGTCTTTTCCTGATGAACAACTCATGGTTGTGACTGTAAAACCGTGGTATGTTGATATTGTCAATTATTTAGCCATGGATAGGATTCCTTCTCATTGGACTACTTAAGACAAGTATAAATTCTTTGCCCAAGTAAAGTATTTTATTTGGGATGATCCATATCTGTTTAAGCAATATCCTGATCAAATCATTAGAAGGTGTGTACTAGACCATGAGGTTAAAAGCATCCTATCTTTTTGTCATGACCAAGCCTGTGGTGGCCACTTTGGATCTAAGAAGACTACTGTAAAGGTTCTCCATTGTGGATTCTATTGGCCCACCCTTTTTAAGGATGCACATGAGTATTGTAAAAGCTGTCCTAGATGTCAACAAATAGGATGAATCACAAAAAGAGACATGATGCCATTAAATCTGATCCTAGGTGTTGAGACTTTTGATGTGTGGAGAATTGATTTTATGGGATCGTTTCCAAACTCCTTTGGAAATGAGTACATTCTAGTGGCGGTTGACTATGTGTCCAAATGGATAGAAGCTATACCATATCGATCAAATAATAGAAAAATTGTTATCAAATTTCTTAAGAAAAATATCTTCTCTCATTTTGGTATTCCCAGAGCCATTATAAGTGATCAGGAAACACATTTTTGCAATCGATCCTTTGAGTCCTTGATGAAAAAATATAATATCAATCACAAATTGGCCACACCCTATCATCTGCAACCCAGTGGACAAGTAAAAGTTTTAAATCATCAAATCAAACAAATCTTGGAAAAGATCGTTAATACCAATAGAAAAGATTGGTCATTTAAGCTAATCGATGCACTTTAGGCTTATCGCACAGCTTTTAAGACCATTCTAGGAATATCACCTTACAGGATTGTGTTTAGTAAAGCATGTCAGTTGCCAGTTGATCTAGAATATAAGGCTATGTGGGTCATAAAATAATTGAACATGGACCTAGACGAGGCTGGACATCAAAGGAAGCTACAAATACATGAACTAGAAGAAATCAAGAATGAGGCATATGAAAATACAAAAAATATACAAAGAATGAACTAAAATATTTCATGATAAAACAATTCTAAGAAAAACTTTTACACGTAGTCAAAAAGTTTTTTTGTATAACTCTAGGCTATATTTATTTTTGAAAACTTAGATCTAGATAGATAGGGCCCTATATAGTAAAAGAAATTTTCTCTCATAGAGCTGTAGAGATCAAAAATCCAAGCAATGGTACCACTTTTAAAGTAAATAAATAACGATTGAAACTATTCTTAGAATTACCTACTGAAATTGAGGAGGAGGCCATGGTTCTCCATGAGCCTATTTATTCTAATTGATTATGTATTTCAGGTTCAGTCCGATTGAAGACTTAAAACTTAGTGCTTTTTGGGATGCAATCCAGTTTTAGCTTTTACTTTTGCTTTCTTTTGCATTTTGTTTAGGTTAATCAATTCTTAGTTTAAGGGGATTTGAAGATAATATTGGCTAAGTTAGGAAGAGAATCAATTTTGAAAAGACTTCTGGATCAGGTGACATCTCTCCTTTTCTTCTCTTTTTATGCATCCTTTATTTTTCTCACTCCATTGAGGACAATATCGATTAAATTGGGGGGAAGAATAATAAAAATTTTTAAATTTTTAAAATTTTAATATCCTCGAGTAAGTTAGTATTTAGCATTTAAGTATCTGATTATACTTAAGAATTGAGTTAAATCAAGCATTTTTAAAAGAAAATTGATGTACAGATTAAAGAGTTTGTGAGATATCGAGGGATCAAGTATTAAGAAAACTCAATAAGGAGTTAAGTTTAGAACTTAAACAGTTTCTTTGAGTATTTCTAAATTTTTCTACTAGCATCAAAGAAGAGTTTACTTCTTATGAACTTGTGTAGGGTAACTATATATTTCTTTATATATTTAATATTAAAAAAAAGAATTTTTAAGTACTTCATGCTGAGTAACTGGGTCTCTTTGCCTAAGTAAGCATTGAGTTTCGCATCAAAAGGTATGAAGGGCAAAAAAATTTTATTGTAAAGCTAATTTTAACTCGTAGCCTGTTTGATTCGAGCAAGTAGATCCGAGGGGTATTCTATACCTAGTGCCCTAAAGCCATCTGGTTTGGGAGTCATTGATTGAAAACTCGCTACATGGATCAAACAGAAAGTTTAAGGAGTTAAGACACTCAATAGTAATACAACGTTAAAAAATAAATAAATGAATCAATAAATGAAGGATAGAAGTAACAATATACATGTCCATATGAGGTTAATGATTTGGAGATAAAGATAGAAATAATTTAGAAAAAATTCAGAAAAAAATTAGTATTCTTAGCTTAACTTTCATATTAATTAGTATTAATACTCCAATGATATACCTTATTCACACTCTACTGAACATTAGTGGCTCTTTTGAAAATTATTTGATGAAATTCAAAATTTTAAGTTAAAAGATACTTAATTCTAAATCTTTTCTTTAGTCGAAGATGAGCAAAATTCAAGTTAGAGGGTATGATAAGTGGTATATTTTTATATTTATTAAAGGTATTTTTGATAATTTATGATGCTAATATCTTCTTAAAAATCTAATTTTATGAATAAATTAAATTTTCTTATAAAAATACATAATCTTAAAAAAAATAAAATTAGAGCATATTTATGAAAAATAGATATTGATTTAATTGAGTAATTTAAGCACCAAAATAATAAAAATTTTGAAAAATTTAATGCATATTTTTTCTTATTTTTTAGGCAAAAATTGAAGCAAAAATCAAGCTAAAATATCCTAAAAAATATTGAAAATTACCTTCGGTGCATGGTGGATCGGCCGCTCGATCCACAGAATCAAGGGTGTGGTCCACAGGAATAGCTCATGGTTCACAGGCGTGGTCCACAATAGAAGGAAGGCTTTTTGCACTGATCGACGGTCTAGATCAAATCTGGAGCTCGATCCAACAACTGTGGTGGTTTCTGACTTTGTTAAGGAGAGATTTGCACGATCTAATGGCTGAAATTCCATCTGGAGCACGATCAGATGGTCAGAAATGCATCCAACTTTGATAAGGATTAAAACATCAGATTTTGGGCTGATCTAGATGGTTCAAAGGCGATCCGACGGCCATAAATTAATGTAAAGGGTATTATACGAATTCTAAGGATTTTAGGACTTCTTTTTCTATGAAAAAAAATATAAAAAATTTATTTATAAATAGAAGGTCCGAGAATAAGTGTAGGGAGGAGAAAAAATCAGGGAAAAAGTAAGAAAAAAATAGAGAAAAAAATTAAGGAGCTTTAGGGATCAAATATTGAAAGATTATGGAGCTAGAGATCTTGATGCATGGCTAAATCCTTTCAATCCAGGAATACGATGAAGCCTGTAAATAGATTTTTATTTTTATTTTTTATATTTAATTTTTATGTGATAAAATTATACTTTTATTTCATATCTTTTTATTTTCTTTTGAGGTATTGATCCAGCCTACACGACCTATACCCTCTATTGACGTATCGTGATCCCTGGATATGGTACGTACTTTGGAGAGATAGATTGTGGTATGTTAGATTAAATCTTATATCTTGTAATTGAATTTAGATAGTTTATATTCTAACAGGATGAGCTGTAATCTACTGATATAGTCCGTATCCCTTAGAGATAAGCTATACTAATATCTTAATCACAAGAATTAATATTGCAACATAAGAAAAAAAAAAATAAATCTAATTTGCATGGTGGATTCAAAATTTCTGAGTCATTTCTCTGACTTATTTTCTTTCATAAATTAATTTATATTTATAATTAAATTTTTGCTATTTTATTTTTTTTAAATCCTTCTACAATCAATTCTCTTTTATTTCTTCTTAAAAAAAAAAATAATCATCCTAAATCTCCATGGAAACGATCCCTACTCACCCTATCTATATAGTTTGAGTTAGTTTTTATTTTTATTTGCCTACAACATCGATCAATATAAAATTCTACTCATACGCTCTCTCTCCTATGAGGTTGTTAGATAATCTTTCTTGGAGAGAGTAATCGCATGGCCCATTGAAAAATAGTCTTTCTTGAAATTCTCTATATTGAACCATTTCAACATGGTATTGATGTATGTATATTGGGACAATCCAAACAACCTTCTAGATCTATCTCCATAGATCTTCATCCTTAGGATGTAGGATGCTTCTCTCAAATTCTTCATAAAGAACTATGATGAGAGCCACAGCTTTACACTATGTAAAGTTGAGATGTCATTTCCTATTAGCAGTATGTCATCTACATACAGTACAAGAAAAATGACTATAAAATTATTAGCCCATTTATAGATGAAAGGCTCTTCTCCATTCCTAATGAAGTCATACATTTTGATCACTTTATCAAAATGTATGTTTCAACTCCTAGAGGCCTGTTTAAGTCCATAGATGGACCTATTTAGTTTGCACACCTTAGATTCGTCTGTAGATATGAATCCTTCAAGTTGTATCATATACACCTTTTCTTCTAGCTCCCCATTAAGAAAAGCAGTTTTGATATCCATTTGTTAGATCTCATAATCTAAGTGTGCTGCTATTGCAAGCATAATTTGGATGGACTTGAGCATTGCCACAGGAGAGAACATCTTATCATAGTCAATACCATAATGTTGATGGTAACTCTTGGCAACTAGACGAGCTTTATAGGTCTTTACCTTTTCATCTGCTCCTCTTTTTCTTTTAAAAATCTACTTGCACCCTATAGGTTTTATTCCTTCAAGTGGATCAACTAGTGCCCATATATTATTGATCTTCATAGACTCCATCTCAGATTTCATGGCCTCAAGCCACTTCTGAGAGTCAGACCTTTGCATGGTTTCCATATAGATGATTAGATCCTCATTGTTCTCATCTAGTTCGATAAGATCACTATCCTGGACTAAGAAATCGTAGTATCTATCCGATTAATATGGTACTCTATCGGATCTCCTTAATGGTGCTTATACGGGCTCTGGATTTGATTCTCCAATCAAATCTGATTCTGTGTGCGTCGGTTCTTTTAACTTATGAACTTTGCTAGGTTCAATTTTGCTGGCATTAGTTTTTTTTTCAAGGAACTCTTTTTTCAAAATGATTACCATGTTGCTGATGAACACCCTTTGTTCTTCAGTGAGGTAGAAGTAGTATCCTTTAGTTTCTTTTGGGTATCCTACAAATAAGTATTTATCGAACTTTGATCCAAGTTTATCTATTTTTAAATGCTTGACATAAGTTGGATACCCCCAAATCCTAAAGTGTGAGAGCATCGGCCTATGCCCTGTCCATATCTCATATGGAGTTTTATCGATAGACTTGCTCAGAACCTTGTTAAGAATATAGCAGGCAGTTTCAAGAGCGTATCCCCAAAAAGAGATGAGCAAATTTGCAAACCCCATCATAGATCGAATCATGTCTAACAGGATTCGATTCTTCCTTTCAGACACCCCATTATGTTGTGGTGTTTCAGAAGGAGTCCACTGTGAGAGAATCCCATTCTCTTCTAGATATGTCAGAAAATCACTGATGAGGTATTCACCTCCTCGATCTAACCGAAGAGTTTTAATACTCTTTTCAGTCTATTTTTCTACTTCACTATAAAATTATTTGAATATTTCAAATGATTCTGATTTGTGCTTTATAAGGTAGACATACCCATACCTCGATAGATCATCTGTAAATGTAATAAAGTAATAGTATCCTGTTCTGGTGCCTATGTTCATGGGTCCATATACATCACTATGTATTAGACCTAAAACATCATTAGCTCGTTCATCTTTTTTTTTAAAAGATGACTTGATCATTTTACCAAGTAGACAGGATTCATAGGTCGGTAATGATTCACAATCATTAATTTCAATGACACCCTCCTTGATTAACATGCCTATCTTATTCTTGTTCACATGACCTAGCCTATAATACCAAAGATAGAAATCACTGACATTATTTATCCTATGATATTTGTTCGATGTGTACATTACACCAACAGGCTATGATAATATATATATGTCATGTTTTAATTATCCACGCATATTGTAGTATTATTCACAATGATATCACCAAAATTATCTTTTATTAAAAACTTAAAACTAAGATTGGCCAAAAGACCTATAGAGATAACATTCATCAAAAAGGAAGGACAATAATGACACTCATCTAACATGATACTTTTAGACTCGAAAATAAGCTGCATAGTTCCTAAAGCTAGAACGAGGATAAGGCTTCCATCTCCAACGTTCAAGAACCGCTCATCTTCTCTAAATTTTTTACTGACCTGCAGTCCTTACTATGAATTACAAATATTAATCAGACTTTCAATATCTAATACCGAGGTAGTAGTATCACAAACAAAAAAATTATAAGAAGTTATCATGTAAGTACCTTGCGAAGCAACTAATTACTTATTTTTCTTATTCTTTAGCCTGTTTGAGTCAAGAAAAACTATATATGCCGGATAATTTCTTTTACAATGATCAAGCTTTTTGTAAAAGAAGCATTCTACCTAGCTCTTGTTGATTTTTGACATTTTTCTCTACTTTGGCTTGGGATCGGTGACACAATTTTTTTATACCTTCTTCTTCTTTTCTCTCTTAGAGGAAGGATGACCTACAAACGAATCTTCCACTACATGCACCATCTCCTTCTGGAGCTGATGGTCCTTCTCGAACATCTGTAGTAATCTTAGCAAACCATAGTAGTTCACTGTAGGCTTGATCATTCTGTAATGACTCAAGAAGGATAGGTAGGATTTTGGTAGCGAGTTCAATATAGCATCCTTGTTTAACTATTCATGTAATGGAAAGACAAATTTGCTTAAGTATTCAATCTGCTCGATCATGTATAATGCATGATCGATGACTGATGCCCCCTCTCGCATATGGATATTGAATACAATGCAGAAGATTTTATATCTCTTTGCATCCTCAGGGGTGCCGAAGGATTCATTCAACATTTGAATTATATCCTCTGGTTGTGCGTCCTCGAACTTATGGCTAAGTTCATCATTCATAGCCGTTCTCACAATGTAAGGCATAATCGTGCGGTCACTAAGCCACTTCAAATAAGTATCTCTCGTAGCACAGGATACATTGACAACAGGTTCTTCAGGTGATGGATCTGTAAGCACGTACAAAATTCTCTTGTGCTCCAAGATGATCTTCAACTTTCGATACCAACTATCGAAGTTGGATCCTATAGGCTTGTTGCTATCTAACAGTGAATAGAGCAATAGAGTATTGGCCATAGCTAAAAAAAAGAAACATAAATCTATTAGTATATAAATTATTTTAATCCTAAAGATATAAACTTTAATTTTAAGGTTCTCCCATTATTTTATACGAATTAGTAGCCTCTACCTCTAATTCGAGAAATTACATTAATTTCTTAATGGGTACTAAAATTCATATAAATTGCATTCGGACTTGAGTGCGGCTTGACCAACCATAGTGCATCCATGGGTAGGTTCATAACCAGTTGTTTCTCCAAACAACTTTCAATAATTAAGTTTTGCCCTAGCCATCTCTTCAGCAGGCGTATGGTGCTTCCACTAAAAATTTTGATTAGATCCAACCATTAATATGACTACACCAAGTGCATCCAACAGATGAATATCCAAGCCTGAGTGTGGCTCGACCAATCTGAGCATTGATTTGAAGGGTACAACAAGATGGTCACATGATGAATGATAATTTTAATATCTAATAGACACCAGGCATGTGGTGTCTTCAATGCCTATTTAGAATATTGGACTCATTATCATGCACCTTAATGGGAGACTATGAACAAGTTATCCCCATAACTATATTATTTTAAGGACCTAATAATTTAAAAAATTTGATTTAATGATTTGAGAATAAGAGAAGAAATTGATCTGTAAGTAGTAAATCCTCCCACTGACTTCACCAAGTCTTGAAGAGGACTTTATACAAGCTGATCTAAAGATACCTAAACCAGTCATACTGATTTATCTTAGTGGCATGGATCAGCTCGAATTGATTAGTGAACTAATCAAAACATAATCTACCATATTAGCCAGATAAGTGAGATCGATGGGAGGGATATGCCATTAACTTGCCATAGACATCATCTAAGTGAGTAGCTCCCAATTAATGACCACTGATCAAAACTGCCAAACTTATCTTAGATATTAATTGATTAATTAGTTTTGATTTGGTCCACTAGAAGATTCGGGCTCAACCATTGAGCCATGATCATGGTCCATTTAGTAAGGTCAAAAAAATATGAGCTTGATCAAGCTTCAACTATTGAGGTTGACCTAAAAATTTTTTTGATCTAATCTAGTTTAACTCTTGATTAGATTTAACCAATTTTTTTATTTAGTCCATATATATTTTTAACCCTAGGTATAACCCAATAGGAGGACCTGATTCATGCTAATCTATTACCCATCGATTTATTTGATGTCTTATAATCTTCAATTCTCAAATTTAGATTATTTTAAAACTTAATTTTAAATTAAGTGTGTGAAACGTGTATTTTAGTTTGTAGAACTATTCTACTAGAGTTTCAATTGAAGCATACCATATGTTTCATATCATATAAATTAATTTTTATATCTATGTTTAGCAATTAAATATGTATACTTATGATCTAAACTTAATATATATATCACATGTATCATGGCTACTTTTAGATCACTTCCAATTACATCTAATGTAACATGCTGTTCATATTTTAAAATAATTTTTATATCTATATTTATCTTATTGTAGTTAGTCATAAATTATTTTAGATCAAATCTAAACTTATTTATGATTAAAATAATTTATAAAAATCTGTTCACTATTTTTCTTCATGAAATAGGATCACAATGACACTCCTACACGTTATAAGAGAACCCGTTGAATGGATAAGAGAGGGACTTGAATCCCTTCTTCCTCTTATGATTAGACAGTCTAGTGATCTTATCAATCTGAGTACTAGGCTACTAAAATCTAAAATTTAATTTAAATAAATCACATCTTCATGTAATTTGTCAAAACAAACATGAATATGATATTGATCATATCAACCATGTTCTTCATCTAATCTAATGAGATTTAATGCATCATATACATCATATCAAATCTGAAACTTAATTTATATAGGTTATAAAATATTAAATTTAGATCTAAAATCATATAAAAAAATAATTAGATGCATATATGAACATATAAAGATCAAATTTTTGATTAGATCTGTTTTGATGTTGTGTAGATTTTTGATAGAAATCAGATCTAAAAATCTATCAAAACAGATTTAATTTAGATCTAAAATAAGTCTAACTTCTATTTTAAAATAATAATAAAATAATTTTATTTAAATTAATTTAAAATAAATTTAAAAAAGATTGTTATTCTAACAAAAATCTGTAGCAATAAAATTTTATTATAATAGATTTATAACAAATCCTAACCAACCATTGATTAGGATCATGTAATCTAATCAAAATCAGATCATAAATTTTATTTAAATAGATTTAAAATTAATTTAATGTCTAACATAAAATCTCAATCATATACCAAATGTAAATCAACCAGATTGAAGAAAATAGGGCCATTTCAGAATAGATTGTCAGGAAACATCTAAAATTTTTTTATAATAAGTTAACAAAAATTTTCATCTTTTACCTGATTCATAGTGGAATAGGGATCAAATTTTTAAAGGATTCTGAATCCAAAGCCTCGCAAAGATTTGAACAAACAAACTGTCTACTTCATGCGCACATCAGGTTTCACAGAAAAATAAAATGAAGCATCGGATTATTGTACCTTCACAAGACAGTAAGGAAGAGAGGGAGAGGATGCTTGGTGTGATGCCTCACATCCAAAAGTGAGATGCCTAGGCCTCTTCATGCCGTGGAGAAGGTGGATGCCCAAACACCACACTAAGGAGAAGGGGGTGTGATGCCTCCTCTCTCTCTTTCTCACCTTAGCACATAATTTAATTGTTATGCTTTGATAGTTAGAGGTCCTTCCTATTTGTAGATGATTTTTCATGACCCATTAGACTAGGAGTCTTAATTCAAATCTGATTTGATTTAATCCTTCCCTTATCTAACAAAAAATCTTGTTTGAGATAGGATAGGCACCTAATGAGGCACCCCCATGCACCCACACCTATACCCATGTGTGGGGTGGCAACAACAAGCACCCCACCCTCTTTTGGTTGGCCATGAGGAGAGAGAGTTCTAGCAAAAGTGGACTCTAAGGATGCAATCTAAATATGGATCAATTCAAATTCAATTCAAACCTGATTTGAATCAATTTCGAATAGGCTGTCAATACCAAACTGTTTAGGATTTAGAACCGAGTCTAACTTAATTTTTTTTAATCCAGTTAAGTCTAATTAAATCTGATCTAATCTAAAATTAATTAGTACTTAAATTCAATCTCTCATAGACTCTTTGAATCATAGATCAAATCTTATTCATCTCCAAAATTGAATATAAACCTCATGTCTAGTGCTAGCTAGACATAATCAACTGTTTAATCTCATATGACCCATAACTTAATTCTTAATCAAGTTAATCTATTTGTTCAATCAAGTTATGTACTTTCAAATTGAATATATAGACTTAAGATAATTCTTTTCTATGTCGCTTAACTTTATGCGTGACTCCATAGGTTCGAACACTAAGCTGGTGATACAGAAATTATTTTTTGTACTAATCGAAGTTACTATCTAGCAATAATTTTTGATATCCAAATAGGTGAAATATTTACAAGACAATATCCAAGAATCTATGCATATGGTTATCGCATAATTCATCCCTTTGACCTTGAATGCTCTAGGATGATCTAGGGTTAAACAGTCAACCTTGAAGAATCATCCTCATTGTATTCCAACCTTTCAAATCTATCACATAGATTTTTCTGGCCAAGATTTTACTAAATTAAAATATAGTGATGCATTAGCTCCTATAATTCGGAGGGATCAATTCCATCTTGATCTACACACAAACTTCAAAAGTACTTGACTGTACCCAATAACCTTCCATCATTGTATTATAAATACAGATAGTCCGGCACCAAAACATAGTGAGTTACTTGTAAGTCACTATGATGATCTTAGATCTGAGAGACACTTATACCCATATGCTTCATGAGCTGCTCTTGATAGTAGAGCACTCAGCAGGTGAGTTACTTGTTCAGTGATGATATACTCTCATATCTCATCTGTATGCTATATCAGTGTCTCCACACTTCTTGGTTAAGAAGATAATCAATCTATATGGCACACAACGACCTTCACTCGATAAACATCATCATCCTTTAATGACCTATCATTTGATCATGAATATATTTAAGAACTATGTAATAAATCTTTCTTTATCGATTATTTTATAGTTCTAAGGATTTCATCACAACATAAGAGTTCTAACAAGGAAGATATAACTTTATAATGAAAGATGCCAAAATAACTTTTATTCATTGATAAATAATTGATATACATATTACAAAATGAGCACAATCATCCAAATAATTAGCTTTAGGATATATTTTTAATATTTCTAACTTAAATGATTGTATGATGAGAACAATATATAGCAGCAGAATAAAAATTAAGCTAAGCAAGTATTGAAAGCATGTAAATCAAATACAAACACACAAATTTATAATGGTTCGGAGCAACCTGCTCCTACATCCACTCTCCAAGCTCTCCTTGAGAATTTCACTATAATCCCTTGACTATAGTGTATTTATTTTTCTCAGGCTCACAAATAAATCCAATTAATTTTTTTGGGCTCACCAACCACAACTCTATACCGATAGTTTTTCGGACTCACTATCAACCTTACATCGATAGTTTTTTGGGGATCACTATTAATCTAGTTAGTTTTAATCTTAGCTCACTAACCACAACCATATAATGATTATTTTTTTAAGCTAACAATCAATTCCAAGTTTCTTTCTCCTAAAAGAAACTTGTAAAGAAATAAAAAATATAATTTAGCATAAAATAAAATAAAAAAAAACTCTTTTTGAGTGCGATGAAGAGGCTGAAGGATTACTCTTTGATACTTGACTTTCTCTTTCTTTGAAGTTGAGAGAATATTGAAGATGGTGTTGAAGATAGCTTATGAATATCCTCTAAAATATGTGCTTGAGTTTCTCTCTTTTTCTTGGATATTCAATGAAGCTATCAAACTTGAATGATTTTTTCTTTCAATCCACTTTCCTTCTTTTTTCTTTGATTCTTTATCTTTAAATAGGCTTGGTAGAGGCTAGAGAAAATATTCTAGCCATTGGAAGGGTTAAAGTAGCCATTATGAGATAATGGGGACAAAAAGCTACAAAATAGAAAACTAGTTGTTACAGATCATTGGGTCGGCTCAGTTTTTTCTGAGCCGGGTCAGTTCCTCATTAGGTTGGCTCAGTCTTAAATTGGGTTAGCTTAATGGCATCAGGCTAAAAAACTACTTTCTATCTTTTATTCTTTCTCAGACTAGATCGGCTCAGGTTTTCATTGGGTCGACTCAGCTGGCGTGCCAAGCATGCCAAATACTATTTTTCAATCTTTCTTTTTTAAATTAATTTTTAGACTAAACTTGCCTTCTAAAATTGATTTAATCCTCATTAAAACTCTTTAAATTTAAATTACTCATAACTTATACTCAAAACTCTTTGTCATCATCAAAATCAATCTTTGGATCAATAATCTCCCTCTCTTTGATAATGATAAAATTTTTGAGTATATGCAAAATAATATATAGTGGATTTCTAAAAGAAATCATACATTTATAAAGCAAGAAACTACTAAACAATACAAACATACTTTATTCAAATTTAAGGTCAATCATATACTCACCATCGCTCTTTCTTTTTGATATCATCAAAAAAAATAACTTAAACAAAATAATCAATAAGATCGAGAGAGTGAATTTTTTTTTAACAATCCAAAAATATTAAACTCCCCCTTAATATCATAAATAATTGAGTTGAATTCTTATTCAAAAGTTGCTCCCCCTTACTATATGTCAAATTTCTTAGTTTTATTTCTTGCTTATTCTTGGTACAATTAAATTAATTCTTATTCTTATTGAATTTTGTATCTCATATTTAAATTAATATTTCATTATGAAAGATATCACAATATGACAAGATTTCAATGTCACTTGATTTGATTTCACCATTTATCAAATTTTCTATCCCTTTCTTTTATAAACAAAGCCATGTAAAAAGTAATTTCAATAGTTAAGCATCTTATGTGGGGTTTGACAAACTTTATAATTTTTTGCAATCAAAAATATCCTTATACAATCAAGCTTATCTTAGATTTCTCAAATGATTAATAATCAAAAGAACATGATATAAAATATTAAGATAGTATGTAAATAAGCAAAACATTCAAAACATTTAACTTGTATAATAAGATCATTATACATATTGATAAATCATCAAAATTAATTAATAATTAATGATGGTATGATGTATAGAAGGTTTAGCTTTTATCAAATATCATCATCCATTATCTCAAATCTAAGCCATCCATCCATAAGAATTAGCTTCTTTTGTTTAATTGGATGCTTGGTCAACTTGTAAAATCATTTTCCAACTTTTGGTATCCAAACTATTTTGGATCCATATAGGTTAGAGTATACGGTTCCTTTTGAAATTTAAATTTATTTGACTAATATATGGCCAATTCTATTAATGTGACATTCTAAAATTTTGTAGCTATTTTGGTTACATTTGAAGCATTTAATGGAATGATTTTCAAATGAAGCTTTTGAAAATATATTTTTGATCATTTTTTATTTTCTTATAGAGTTTAAACTAATTTTAGCTTCATGAAAAATAAATTTTTGACTTTGTATTATTGATTGAAAATTAAATATAAATTTTTAAGCAATGGGCTTCAATATGTCAATCTCTTTTCTTAGTTTAGCATTTTCTTCCAAAAAAGATTTTTTTTAACTAATTTTTCAGATTCTTCTAGCAACTTTTTATTTTAAAAAATTTTCAAATTAAAAAAATATTTTTTTTCTTTAGTTAAAGTATTCTTTTTATTTAAGATATCTTCTTTTTCTTTTGATAATTTACTCTTTTCATTATCTAAAAAAAGATTGGATCTTTTAAGTTCTTTATTTTTCAGCCCTAATTTTTTAAACTCATCCATTAAATCATTGAAAGCATCAAATAATTCATCAAATGTAAATCATTGGCTTGAATTGAGTTTACCTTTTTATTGTGAGCCATCAAACATATATTTGTCTCTTCTTCACTTGAGGATACTCTTCTTCTGAATTTAAGCTCTCACTAACACTCCAATTAGCCAATATAGCTTTCCTTCTTAATTTCTTTGAATTCTTTTTCAATAGGGGTTCGTCCTTTTTATATTTTCTATGTAGACTCTTTCTCCTTTTTCTCTTTTTAGTTTAAAATTTTTCTTCTTTCTCATGAATCTCATGAACCTTTTTGTAATCACCATCATTTTTTCGTCATCTTCCGAATCCTCGATAGAATCACTTGAACTTTCTTCAATGACCAATGACTTGAGAGCAATGGTCTTCCTTTTAGGCTCATTTTATTCTTCCTTTTATATTATGCTCAACTCATGTGTCATGAGTGAACCAATAAGCTCTTCTAGGGATAGCTTGGTGAGATCTTTAGCTTCTTGAATTGTCGTCACCTTTGCTTTCTATTCTTTTGGCAAAGACCTCAAAACCTTATACACAAGTTCATGATTAGTATAGGATTTTCCAAGACCATTCAAAATATTAATAGTATTTGTAAATCTTTTGAAAATATCAAGAAATCGACTCATATGGTTTCATTTTGAACATTTCATATTTGTGAATAAGTAAATTAATTTTAGATTCCTTAACTTGGCTTGTTTCCTGATAAGTTACTTCTAATTTATCCCAAATCTCTTTAGCCGATATGCAAGTTGATATTCTATTAAACTCATTGCACATCTAAAGAACAATAAAGAATATTGATGGCTTTAGTATTTAATTGAGCTATCCTTTTGTCATTTGCATTTCAATCTTCTTCGGATTTAAGCACACACATATTATTGACAATTATTATAGGTGTGTGAGGACCATTAAGTATAATACTCTACATGTCATAGTCTTATGCTTGAATAAATATTTTTATCTTAGTTTTTCAATAAGTATAATTAGTGCCATTGAAAAAAAGAGGTCTAATAGTTAAGTGTCCTTTACCTAACAAACAACCAAATGGATCAGCCATGAGATCTTTAGCTCTAGAAAATCAGAGCACCTGCTCTGATACCAATTATTATCCAGATATGGCTACCAAGAGGAGGGGTGAATTGGATATTTTAAAAAATTTTAAGTCAAATTAAAGCTCTAAATAATTATATGCTTCTAACTTAAGTGATTGTATGATGAGAATAATATATAGCAGCGAAATAAAAACTAAGCTAAGCAAGTATTGAAAGTATATAAATCAAATACAATAAAGCACAATACAATCATATAAATTTATAGTGGTTTGGAGCAACCCGCTCCTATGTTCACTCTCCAAGCTCTTTTTAAAAATTTCATTATAATCTTTTGACTATAGTATATTTTTTTTGGCTCACAAATAAATTTAGTTAATTTTTTTGACTCGCCAACCACAACCCTGCACCGATAGTTTTTCAGTTTCACTATCAACCCTACATCGATAGTTTTCCATGCTCACTATCAACCCAGTTGATTTTAATCTTGGCTCACCAACCATAACCATATAATAATTATTTTTTTAGACTAACAATCAATCTCAAGTTTCTTTCTCTTAATAAAAATTTGCAAAGAAACAAAAAATATAATTCAACACAAAACAAAACTAAAAAGAAAAACTCTTTTTGAGCATGATGAAGAGGTCGAAGGATTGCTCTTTGATGCTTGACTTTCTCTTCTTTGAAGCTAAGAGAATATTGAAGATGGTTTTGAAGATAGCTCTTGAATACCCTCTGAAATCTGTGCTTGAATCTCTCTCTTTTCTCTCTTTTTTTTGGATATTCAATAAAGTTCTCAAACTTGAATAATTTTTTCTTTCAATCCACTTTTCTTTTTTTTTCTTTGATTCTCTATCTTTAAATAGACTTGACAAAGACTGGAGAAAGTGTTCTAGCCAGTGGAAGGGCTGAAGTAGCTGTTGTGAGATAATGGAGATAAAAAGCTGCAAAATAGAAAACTAGCCGTTACAGATCACTGGGTCAACTCAATTTTCTCTGAGTCGGCTCAGTTCCTCACTAGGTCGACTCAATGGCATTAAGCTAAAAATACTACTTTCTATCTTTTGTTCTTTCTCAGACTGGATTGACTCAGATTTTTACTGGATCGACTCAGCTAGCGTGCCAAATATTATTTTTTAGCCTTTCTTCTCCAAATTAAATTTTAAGCTAGACTAACCTTCTAAAATTGATTTAATCCTTATTAAAACTCTTTAAATTTGAATTACTCATAACTTATACTCAAAACTCTTTATCATCATCAAAATCAATCTTTGGGTCAACACCTACCCCAACCTTGTAAGAAAATTCTATGTAAATTTAAAATTTGGACATGGAGTGATTGAAACTAAAGTTAAGGGGATTCAAATTGTGTTGGATGAAGTGTACCTTGTAAGAGCTTTGAAAATAAGAACTGAGGGGAACAGAATAGATAGATTGAAATGAAGATCAATTGGCCTTAGACACATTTTGGGGAGAGATTGAAAATGAATTAGAGGAGGTGAAAGCTAGTCAATTTAGTATCGAGATGTGCCTCCTACTTTTAAAATTTCATGTAGGATGCATGCATGTGTGTTTTAAATTTTTTTTTCTAAATAATATAATAGAATTAAGATTAAAATATCTTTCAATCTATACATGTATGTATAAAATATAGAATACATGGATCTACTTCATATGCTGAAATTGAACATATACTAAATTTTATGCTGAAATTATATATGTAATCGAATCATATACCTATTTCATTTTTTATTTTCTCAAATCTAGATTTAAAAGAAAGTAAGTTCTTTCTTAGCTGTGTAAGTATCCGACCTCGATGGGTATCCACTCAAGATCAGCCTGGAACAGCCCTTTATGGCATTGATCTTTCTTCTCCAAGAATGATCACCCTACAAATCTGAACAAAGTCTGGATCATGATCAACTCTTTGATCCTTTTCTTGATCCTTTTCTTCTCTTTTTTCTTGATCTCCTTCCCTTGATTTTGCAGCAACCAGGGTCTAGATATTAGCAACCAAGAGGGGAATGCCCAAGCTCCTTTGGTGTTGGAAGATGGGGATGCCCAACACCTTTGGGCATTAGAACCAAGAGGGAGAAGAGAGGGAAGCGTGGGGAGGCTTTTGGAGACTTAGAGGTTGCTGGAATTTAGATGCTACGACCCTTAGACAAGGGCCCTTTAAAAACTTTCCCACCAAAATAATTTTCTTGTTAAAAAAAAAATTTCCACCAAAAATTGTTATTTGGGATGAAAAAATTTTTGTCGTTAATAATTCTATTAACGACGGAAAAAATTTTTGTCACTAATAATTTTTGCCAAAAAAAAATTCCCCATTTTCCTGCTAAAAAAGTTTTTCATAAAAAAAATTTATTTGCAATGAAAAATATTTCATCGTTAATTATTTTATTAGTGATGAAAAAAGATTTTCGTTGCTAATAATTCTTGATGAAAAAAAAATTATCCCAATTTTTCAAAAAATTTGCAACAAAAATGAAATATTTCATCATTAATTATGTTATTAGCAATAAAAAATAATTTTCATTGCTAATTATTTTTCACAAAAAAAATTGGATGGATATTATTTTATTATTTATATATATATATTTAAAAAATTATCCATTATATGACCTAGAATCTGCACACAATGCAGGGGCTTAAAATTAGTTAATAAATATATTAGATCTCAACCAAGTTTTCTCCAATCTCTATTTTTGAAATTTTTTAAAATAAATGGTAATGATAAATAATATTTATTGTAGTTAGGCATATGCACAGAGGATATTATTTTTGTAATTTGAAAAAGATATGTGATTTCATGGGATACAATTTTTTTCTTCCTCAAGCAAGGATAAACTAGGAAAGATATTAATTTATTTTTACATATTTATTTTTATATTAAGTCCGAGTTTCAAGCCTTTTTTCATTAAGTTATGCAACACATATCCACCCTATTATGTCAACTCCCATCCTTAATAAATAGGCATTGCATATAGATAATATCTGTGCATGTCTAAAATTGTAAGTGTGGTTATAAGTTGTTTTATGTAACTGGATGAGAAGATCATAGCCATCCAAAGTATCCTTGCATCTCATGTGCGATGTCATCTCAAAAAATTCTAGTTTATACAATGTTGAGCTAAAGGAACATAGCGACAAATATTTTGTGTCATGGACACATCTAAAAAATTTGGATTTAATATGAAAAAGAGTCAAAATATGAGTCAAACAAATAAGTTATTTATATTTAATATACGGGCTATACAGTCATATTCTATTAGTTTCATTTTTTTGTTACTAAAATTTGTTTCATTTAATACTATAAAAAATATGCTTTAGTAGCATCAACTGTAGTTTGACTTAAGAGTATTTGATTACTTGAGTACAACTTATTTCAGTTCTTATCAGTCCAAGTCATTCTAAGTATTTTTGAATCTGGATCCTCAGGTTGGGAACTAACTTTAGTCCTTTGAGATAACCAAATACTCAAAATTACTTTTCAAGCCTTCTAATTAAACTTAAAATAATTTTTGGGTAACTAAATATTTTAAAAATAATAATTTATTATAAAAAAATTATGATAAATATTACTATTTTGTATGATATTAATTATGCTCTATTTTTTCTTTCTTTATTAGAGTAACTTAGATAGAGACACCATAATTAATATGATTTAGCATAAAAGATATTTTGCTATTTGGATATGATCAATCAGTATTATGAATTTTGAACTTGATGAACAGTACACCTATTATGCATGACTTGATTACATCATCATGCAAATGATTGATATAATTATTAAAAAGTTTAGAAGAGCTTTTACTTAAAAAAGTTTAGGAGAACTAGTTTGGTATACATTTAAAAATCTTTGGATAACCTTTTTGTGGATCATATTTTAATATATAAAGATTCAGTATTATCTTCTTTCTATGCTCTTAGATAGATACAAAATCTTTGTACTTTATACCTCTGGTCAGTCCATAGAACCAACAACTTATACAAAATTGAGCAATGAGATAGATTCAAAGAAACTTAGAGATAAAAAGTATTATCATAAATAATTTTTATATTTTTTATTTTTTTAAAAATATGGATGATGAAAATAGTTTCATCTCAAATAATTGACTATTTACGACAGAAATTTTTTTTTATCGCCAGTAATCTATAATTTTTGAATTTTGAAATTATTTATTTTTTTAATATATTAGTGATGAAAATTTTTATCATAATATAGATAAGTATTTATGATGAAAAGTTAATTTTTTATCATAAATAAGTAATAATTTATGATATAATATTTTTATCATAAATAATCTATAATATTTGAATTTTTAAAATTTTTTATTTTTTTAAATATTAATGATAAAATTTTTATCGTAAATAGTCACATATTGGTGACGGAAAGTAGATTTTCATTGCAAAGACTATACTATTTATGATGAAAAATTTTCATCATTAATAATCTATAGTTTCTAAATTTTTAAAATTTTTTATTTTTTCATGTATTAGTGATGAATAATTTTTATCATAAATAATAATATATTTATGATGAAAAGTAACTTTTCATCACAAATACTGGATTATTTATGATGGAACATTTTTATCACAAGTAATTTGTAATTTTTAGATTTTTAAAATTTTTAATTTTTTTTAAATATTATTGATGAAAACTTTTCATCATAAATAATAACTATTTGTAATAATTTTTTTTTTATCATAAATATTCGAGTATTTATGATGTAATATTTTCATCAGAAATAATCTTTAATTTTTGATTTTTTAAATTTTTTTTATTTTTATAATTATTAGTGATGAAAAGTTTTCATCATAAATATAGAGGTATTTGCAATGGAAATTTAATTTTCATCAAAAATACTCAATTATTTATGATAAAAAAATTTTATCACAAATAATCTGTAATTTTTAAATTTTTTTTTTCAAATATTAATGATGAAAGCTTTTCATCGTAAATAACTTATATTTGTGATGAAAAATGAGTTTTCATCACAAATACTTGTATTATTTATGATGAAACTATTTTCATTACTAATATTTGAAAATTTAAAATTAAAATAAATATTTTATTATTTATGATGAACATGATCATCGCAAATAATTTATATTTATGATATTTTTTTTTTCATCACAAATATGGAGCTATTTGCGATGAAATCAAATTTTTATCATAAATATTTTATTATTAGCGATGTATTCAGCTTTTCATCATAAATAGACTAATTGGCGATGAAAATATTTTTTGTCACAAATATTTTCATCACAAAAAATCTTTTTTCTTATAGTGATTATCACTAAGTGATAGGAATAGAAGACCATTATCAATATAAGCACTTTCATAAAATTTATTAAAAAAATAGATAAAAAATCATTATTTTTAGTTTTTATTTCAAAATCTTGTTCTAACAACAAAGGTATAGAAATAATATTTCTAACAACTTTAGAAAAATAATAATCGATCTTTAGTTCCAAAAATTTATCTGAAGATAACTTCAAAATCTTGGTTCCCACGGCTTTGGTCTGAATGGACTCTCCACTAACACCGATCAGCTCGAAGTCATCTTTATTCATAATCCTTATTTCCTGTAAATCCTATAATGATTTGTAAAGGTGTGAGTTATAGGCGGTATCCAACATCCAAGAATTTGAAATTAAAGTACTTAATGATAAGTTTGTTTGTATCATATATAAACCTTTAGCAATATTTACTTGTTTCACAGTTGCAAGGTACTCCTTGCAATTCCTCTTTCAAGGCCCCTTCTTGCCACAGTGATAGCAATTACCTTTGGTGGAGACTTTCTTTGTCATCTTCTTGGAGATGCCAGCTTTAGGGTTTAATTTTTTCTTGGAACCCTTCTTGTCTTTCTTCTTGTTGATCTTATCAACAAGAAGAATTGGAGTCTTTTCACCTTTAAAATGGCTCTCTGCTATTTTTAGCATGTTCAGCAGCTCAGACAGGCTGATATTTAGTTTGTTCATATGGTAATTAATAACAAACTGAGAGAAAAAATTGAGGAGAGACTGCAGAATCAAATCTGACCAAGTTCACCATCCATAGCAAAATCTAATTATCCCAGATGAGTGATCAAATCAATCATCTTTAGGATATGAGATTGCACAGACATGCTTTCAGTCATGCGAGCATGGAATAACTGCTTAAATATCTTATATCTAATAGTTCGACTTTGTTCCTATATAACTCTTTAAGATTAAGGAGTATAGAAAGAATATCCATGTCCTCATGCTGCCTCTGAAGCTCATTGCTCATCGAGGCAAATATGATGTATTTGACAGTCACACTGTCATTCTTCACATCTTATATGTGGCTCTTTTCTCCTCAGATGCATCTTTTCCAATCGTATCAGGTACAGGTGTGTCCAGTGACAGTGAGATTTTTTTTTTTTTTTTTTTTTTTGTATCCAGTGACAGTGAGGATGCTATATGCACAGTTAATCTACAATAATAAGAACACAATATAAGTGGACAACTCATGATGATATGCACAACTAGATTAAGACTTTTATCTAATTATGTCTCTCACTATTTTAACGAATTTTATAGCCCTCAAGTATGAAAACCAAGAAACATCCTTTTATTTCTAAGTGGGGTTGAGATCCCTATTCCTCACAAATACCTTGTGGATAGCACAACAAGTATTCATGAGTTCAAGAGTAGATAACTCTGTACCAATTATACTTCATATAATTCTCAACATTTTTCTCTCTTGCCTTTAGATCCTCATAGTTTTGTGGATAGCACAACAAACTGTAGTATTTTAGTTAAGTTAACCTTTCAATCTATATATAAATAATGCTGTCCTTGTGGATAGCACAACAAAGCAATACTATTCAAATATACCATAAGCATCAATATGCATTTAATCAACATCATATCAATTTTTATAGTAAGCCTTGTGGATAGCACAACAAGCTCACTAAGATCTTGACAAACTTTATTGACCAAGCTTGAAGGAAGGTCTTTGTAATGTCTACATCACTAATCAATCTAAGTCTAAAATTTAATAAGATCAAATTCGTCAGATCAGTAGGTGGGAGGCTCTTCATAACTTTTCTTAGACACCAACAAAGTTGGCCAGGTCAGCATACAGACCTACTTAAAAAACTACCTTTCTTACTTACCTAGATACCAATTAATCAAATTAATTGATATTTGATTTGTAAGTGAATCCCGATATTATAACTTAATATAATTTTATAGAGAATCTTTAAACTGGTCTCGGCACATCCTAATTACAACTACATAAAATATACTATACAATTATGTAATTCGGCATGCTTTTACAAATCAATCATATTGTCATGCCAAAAATGATCATCTAAGAGTGCACAAAATGACTTAACATATATAACAAGCTTAGCCAAATTGAAAACAAACCCTAATCAAATTAGGCATGCCTAACACCCTTATCAAAAAATGATTTCAGCATCAAGCAACCATGAAACTATAAATTTCATATTATCATAAATTTAAAATTTTAATAACTAAAATTTAAATCTATGGTTCAAATAAAATGAAAAATATATTTTGATTTTAAGAATGATGCTAGAAATTAATGCAATATTTTTGACAATATATGAACTAGATCAATTCTATATTATAACTTTACACTTGTTTGATCGAATCTAATAAGGATGGCTCTGATACCACTGTTGGATTCGGATCACACAGTAAAAAATAAATTTTAAAATTTTAAATAAACATATCAAAAGCTTTAATAATTAAAATTATCGAACTAAAATCCAAACTTTAGAATCACCTTGTAGATATCGAATAAAATAAAAACAAGCATGCAAAGAGATAGAATTTTATACTTCCTCCAATGAGTAGTATAGTAAGATGGTGATCTCCATGAGACTCCAAAGTAGAAGCCCTTCAATGGTGATCCATATGAAAGTTGGCCAAGATCCTTCCTAATTGGTGCGCTGCTATAGCTTTTTCTTCATAAGAACACTGCCAGCTTCAAACTCGAAGAACGATCGCATCAATGCTCAGTTGCCTTTGATTTTACTACCAAAATCATACCAAGAGAGCTCTCTTCAAATATCTCACAACTTAAGATTTGATTTTGGACTCCAACACATAAAAAAAATCAAATCCTAGGACAAACTAGCAACACTTGTTAATTTTCTCACCACCCTTCTTACAATTTTTTCTCTCTATTTTTTCTTTGCCTTTTTCTCAATTTTTTTTCAGAATTTTTTTCCCTTATCACATGCCAATTGGCTCTAATTTTCATCCAAAATCCAGCCCTTAGGCCTTATGGGACACCCTATATAAATAGGCTAAGAGGGGACGTGAAGATGGACCAAGGGGTGCCAACTCTTGGCACTCCAACTCTTCATGCGGAGAAGAAATTCTTCATGTCATTTTTGGTGCAAAAGAGCCTTCACACAGAAGGACTCCTTTTCTTCTACACTCCATAAATTTCCTTTAAAAAGTTAGCATGAAATAAATAGGAATCTGAAGGAAATCGAGGAGTTGGATAAGAGTCTTCATTAAGAAGGACTCTTCCACTTCTCAACATGATTAAGGAGGAGGCGGCAATTATTTTTGGGTGTGAGATCTAGTGGATATAGAGAACTCCTTCCACACTTGAAATACTTTCAAGTTGGATAAGAATAAAATTAAATTAGATCCAATCCTATTAGGTCAAAGGCAATCGGTCTAGTTTAGCTCAAATACTGTGAACTGAACTATTTAGGAACTTGAGTTAACACAATATTCTTGCATATCAAATTAACCTCTAAAATTTATTAAATCCTAATTAAATTAGATCAAGATCAAATCTTAAAATATGTGACTCATTAGGTTTAAAATCTAGCCAACAGTGGACACAGACTTTTGATGTAACCCTAATTCGATTAGATTAGATCAACTCAAGAGTCTCAATCAACTAGGACTCTTCCTAATTAATTCTCGAATTAAACTCTTTTAATTCTAATGAGTTCACAAGTCAAAATTGATATTTAACAACATATCATGACTACTCAAAAGATTTAAAATTTTGATAAAAAATATCAAAATATCCTTCAGTAGAGAGTTACCGTGTAATTCAATCCTTCAATCAAACAATATCCTAGATAAGCTGTGGGCATAGAATTATGTCAAATCCAATTGCTTATTTATATGTATCTCGATCAAAAGATGATTCGATTAATGATACCTTAAAAATCTTTTTGTAATTATCATTCTGCTTTGGATAAAGACTTCTAGAATCATCGACCTATGAGATCATATAGGATGTTCGCTCTCCTTATTAGGAGTGATTGATCCCCTATTGATCACTCACAATCTCTATGCATACTTCACCACATCTAGAACACCCCATATAAGGATCAGAGAATCAAGTTAGAAAGTGAACCAAAATATGGATTCATGTATATAAAGTACCAATAGTGATCTCAGATCAAAAGATCACTTACACAACTCCCACTAGAGAATCATCAGCTGATATGTAAATAAGACTCTATCAGATATTCTCTCATTGGTTTATTCAATGAACTCATTCTCTAATAAGTACCCACATCTCTGTATTAGTGTCAACATACAAGTGGTTATGAGATCAACCACCCTCATCACTGAGCATACATAGGACATGCCAGTCTTACTGGTATCATTGATCTTCAACTCAATAAATCAGTAACTGAGAATATTTTAGGTCATGACTATCAAAGATTTAGGTCTCACTGACGTGATCTCATCACAGCTCTAAAATTATTATCCAGACCTATGGAGTTCATTATAATCTTAAAAATAATAATAAGATGCAGCATATAATAAATTAAAATATCTATTTTATTAAATATCAATGTCAATTACATGAGTTTGGAAGATAAAATTATAAAAAAATATCCGATCGTATCTCATATATGATTGGCTTGTAGGGTATTATTCTTTTATATAATCACTTCACAAACAAGATGGAAGCACCTTAGGATGTGCTTGAATTTTTAACAAGACCTTGATTCCATTTGGAACCACACCGAACTCTATGATAAACTTCTTCATCCAGACGGCTTCCTTAGCAGCCTCACTAGTAGCAATATACTCTACCTCAGTGACTTAATCTACTATAGTCTACTATTTAGAATTCTTCTAACTCACTGCACTATCATATAGAGTAAATACATATCCTGATATGGATTTGCTATCATCTGAATCAGATTGAAAGTTAAAATTTGTAAAGCCTTCTAGTTTCAAATTAGATCCTCCATAAATGAGAAAAGCATCTCTAGTCCTTTTTAAGTATTTGAGAATATTTTTCATAGCTTTTCAATGATCCTCTCCTGGATCTGCTTGAAATCTGCTTACAATATTTAAGACATAAGCTACATCAGATGGGTACATAGTATAGCATATATAATCGATTCCACGATCAAAGCATAAGGGATAGAACTCATTCTCTTTTTTTCTTCAGATCTCTTAGGAAACATTTTTTTAGAGAGATGTATATCATGACTTATGGGTAAGTAATCTCTTTTACTTCCATCCATGTTGAACCTCTTCAATACTAGATCTATGTATCTAGACTGGACAAGTCCAACATCCTCTTAGATATATCCCTGTAGATCTTTATACCAAGTATATAGGATGCTTCACTCAAGTCTTTCATTGAAAACTTTTGTGATAGCTAAGTTTTGACCGATTGCAACATAGAGATATCATTTCTAATGAGCAGTATGTCATCCACATACAAGACTAAGAAGACAATGGCACTCTCATTTATCTTCTTACACACACATGGTTCATCCATATTTTTGATAAAGCCAAACGATTTGACTGTCTCATCAGAATGGATGTTCTAACTCCTCAATGTCTGCTTTAATCCATAAATAAATTTCTTAAGCTTGCATACTTAATTTTCCTCCCACTAAAGATAAATCCCTCTGGTTGAATCATATAGACTTCTTCCTCAAGATTTTATTGAGAAAAGCAGTTTTAACATCCATCTGTCAGATCTCATAGTCATTACATGTAGCTATAGCAAGCATAATCTAAATAGACTTGAGTATGGCTATAGGTCAAAAGTTTTTTTCATAGTCAACACCTTGCCTTTATCTGAAATCTTTTGCCACTAGCTTAACCTTATAGGTCTCTAACTGTCCATCTACTCCAATCTTCTTTTTGAATATCCATTTGTAGTCTATTGAGGTCACACCCTTAGACATATCAACCAAAGTTCAAACTTGGTTGGTATACATAGAGTCTATTTTAGATTTCATAACTTCAAACTATTTGTCAGAGTCACTACTTATGACTGCTTTCGAATAGATCGTGGGATCATTATTCTCAATGATGTATAGTGTGTTGTCATTCTCAATGACAAACCTATACCTGATTGATCTATTACGCACTCTATTTAATCTTCGGAGAAGAGGTGTGTGTAGTGATTGTACCTCATCAATGAGTACTTTAGATTAAGAATCAACTTGTGGACTATCCATATGTTGCTTTTGGATAGATTGTAGGTCTTGAACTTCCTTAAGTTTAACTATCCTCCTACTGCTTCCTTCTTGGATAAACTCTTTTTTTAAAAAGATAGCATGCTTACTAATAAACATCTTTTATTGAGTAGGGTGGTAAAAGTAGTATCTTATATTTTTCTTAGGATAACCTATAAATCTGTACTTATCTGATCTAGCATTAAGCTTATGTCCTTCAATATTCTTGACATAAGCAGGATAGCTCCATATCTTCAGATGTTTAAGACTGGACCTCTTTTCTTTTCATATCTCATATAGAGTGCTAGTAATAGATTTAATTGATACTTTATTTAAGATATAAGCTATAGTCTCAAGAACATATCTACAGAAGGAGATCGAAAGATCAGTGAAGCACATCATGGACCGCATTATATCTAATAAGATGCGGTTTCTCCTTTCCACAATACTATTTAATTATGGAGTGTAAGGAGGAGTCCATTCAAAGAGAATTCTATTATCTTTAAGATGATCAAAAAATTTACTAGTTAAGTATTTCTATCCTCGATCAGATCGAAGAGCTTTAATATTCTTATCAATTTATTTCTCAACCATTCTTTGGTACTCCTTAAACTTATCAAAGGCTTTGGATTTATTTTTCATGAAACACACATATCCAAACCCTGATAAATCATCGATAAATGTGATGAAGTAGGAGTACCCATGATTGCTATCATAGGCGGTCAAAAGTAAACCTAACTCAAACTATATAGATAGAGTGAGTCAGGATCGTATCCATGGAGATCAGAGGGCCAAGATACAATTAATTAAGCAAAAGAGAAAGTTTGATTCTTAAAAATTGATAATATTTTAATTAAAACTAACTAATTTAAATCAAAGATAAAATTGAGGGATATATATAATAAAAAGATGTCTTCAAAGTTTTAGATGATCACAAACATGGATTTCGATATTTGTTCAAATCTAAGTAATCAAAGTTCGTAATTGATTAAGAATCTTACAAACTAACCCCTAGCATAGGTTATCTTATCGAGTACTAACCATACCCTATCAAGATCATGGCCCATCCTATAAGTATAGGCTATCTAATGATTAAGTTGCACAGATCCTAACAGGTTACGTAAATATAAAATTCTAGAATTAATTATCTATACTGAGCATGGATCATATTCTGTTAAGATCATAATCCATCCCACCTTTAAATAATTTATTCAAAAATCAAATATAAAAGAAAATAAAGATTGAAAGTATTTATTTAATTATAAAGAATATAAAACAACTACAAAAATTATGGTAAGGACAACTGTACTCTTCTACAAATTGCACCTCAACCAAACATAGCTCTTGGATACATCTTTTGAAAGATTTGGGATCTTGTCACAACACCTCCTCTTTCTGAAGTAATTTTCTTCTTCTCCACTCTTCTTCTCTCTCAGATCCTAAAATAAAATCTAAAATAAAATCTAAAATAAAAAAAATAGAATCTATTGCTGACTGCCTACTTTCCTCTCTGTTGCCGCAGTCCCTCCCTTTTATAGAGTCAAAATCTGGGTTAAAATCAAGTAGCCATGGACTTTCACTCATTTTCAAACATGTCAACCCATGCCCGCCATTTGATTGAGATCAAATAGCCCAAAATCTACCTCAAACAATCCTAGAACAGGTCGACATCATTTCTAACCATTGGATCCTTCCTCAGATCGAACTGCGGTCATTGGATCGCACCATCAAGGCTCCCAAAACTCTTCTCTCAGTCAGCAACCATCCTAACCGTCTGACCATGTGTTTACAACATTCTCAGCTGTTAGATCATGCACTGAAATGGGTCACTACTACTGGATGTGGTAAGGAGCTATCAAAGCCATCCATCAGATGTTTGATCAAATGCCAGCTATCGGATGGCGCAAACTACTTTCGCCCACCACCTGTGCCGCACGTAGACCCGTGCACTATTCCCATGAGCTGCTTGTGGACTAGCTGGCTGGTCCATGGTGAATTGGATGGGATTTTGTGCCAATTTGGGCTTGATTTTAGGTCCAATTTAAATGAGAATTAGGATTGGATTTGGGTCTTCATTCGAGATCTATTTTAAGTTCAATTTACTTCCAATTTTTTTGCTTTTAACCTACAAATCAGGCTCTTTGCATTAACGATTATCTTTTCTACAAAACAAAAGCAAAAGCATCCATTTTTAAGAAATAAAAATTAATTAATATATATTTTGATATTTTTTTTGAGATATTTAATATACTTATTACACCTCCCAATTTGAGCTTTGCTCATCCTCGAGCAAAGAAAGAAATTAGTGTTAGATACTGTCATACTCTGAAATAGATATTTTATCAAGTAATTTTGTAAACAGCCCATTGATATTTAGAAGAACATTGTTGAGATAGGTCATTGGGGTATTAATACTTACTAATATGATGGTTAAATAAAGAACAAAAATTGTTTCCAAGCCTTTTCTAGGTCAACTCTGACTTTCATCTCCACATTATCTACTTTAATATAAGCAAGTACAAAGTAACTCTCATTCCCCCTTCTCTTTATTTTTTTTAATATTTTTTTCTTTTTGAAAGAGGCATCTTCATATTGTGCACTTTTTGGTGCGAACATCAATACTTCTGAGGCAAAGAGGCCTGATTACTTAGTGGGAGATCAATGTTTAGAACTTATTTTTTTTTAATATATTTTATGAAGGAACGTATAGATACTCTACTTATGCTTATAAAATATGGACTCTTCTTTGATACTAGTAGGGATAGTTAGAAATGCTAAAATGATTTCTTTTGTAGATATAACCACTTGTTAGGTTTTGTTAATACTTGATCCCTCGGTGTCTCAAGAATTTTCTAGATGAACATCAATTGCTGTTTTAAAATTTACTTGATTTAACTCAAATTTAGGGTAAATGTGTGCCTAAACACTAAATACTCACTTATTCAAGGACTTATAATTTTTTTTATTATTATAACCCTCACCTCCAAACTTAATTTTTATTATCTCAATGGAGTAGGAAAAAATAAAATAAAGATACGTAAATAAGGCAAGGAGAGATGTCACCTGACTAGGTGTGCTCATGTATTGTTAGGTGCTTTCGTAAGGAGTGGTCCATTATTCCTACAAAAATGAAAATCACTGGAGCAGATGTTAATAAAAAGATTGGATTGCCTTCCAATAAATGCTAAGTTTAATATCTTCAGTCGGACTTTATTAAGACTATAATTTTTATTAAGGCTATTCCTAAGATATTGGGTTGCCTCCAATAAGCATTAAGTTTAACATCTTCAGCCAAATACTATGAGGGAGTCCTACCTATAACAAACTTTGGTATGTCCCTTAGAGTTTCAAAATGACAAGGCCAATCAAAAGGCCTTATCATCATGGTAGTAAAACATCTATGAAATGCTCTATGATGATTAGCCCAGATCAATAGAGTGTATTGGGAAAGCACATTATACTAGGATCTAAAAATATTAAAGTCAAGAAGGGATGGTATTTGCTGGATCGAGATTAGGGGTGGTAGTTTTAGAATTACTACAATTATAGCCTTACCTATCCCAATCCCAATCTCAAATATGTTATGTCTGACATAATCCCTTTCTGATCTATAACCTGATATTTTTTTTAAATTAACATTTCTCCATAGATCATTTTAATACTGAAATAAATTTTGGAGGCAGTCCTCAAGAGTAGTGCCAAATATAAAAAAATTAGTTATAAAAATCTTAAAATTATTATCCCTCATTTCAGCAATATCTCATTTGATAGCTTCTTTAGGTGCTTTCAGAATACCTATAAGTTGGTCTTCCTGATTAGATATCCCTGGTAGGGTGTCAGTGGGTGCGTTAGGAAGTGGCTTCAATTCTAGAGTGATTGATGATTCTAATAAGAGAGCTATTGGGGGGCTAGATGGTGGCTCATATTTTTTGATCTCAAGTGAGGTAGTTTCAAAGTAGAGTGTATCTACTAGGTCATTTACTTTGTAATATACCCATCTTCATCAAAATCATCCACTCAAAATGAGCCTCATAGAGATTTAACAAATTCTGAGAAAGAATTATGGGTGTAGCTTCCTCTATTGTGTTGTTCATTTGTGGTTCTTAGGAAGTCTCAATTGATTCCATCATTTCATCAATTTATCTTTCCTTTCCGTTAAAAGGAATGGGTGATTGTAGGGCACTTGGAAATGGGTTTATAGATAGGTAGGGTGATGATGGAATTGGTTCATCTTACCATTCTGATTTTTTCAGTGTTGGTCTCTTCGGTTATGCAGGATTATTCTATGACCATTTCATTCTCGAGCATCATAATCAATTGTTTAGAAAAAATTACTGGGATATTAAAATTTCTAGCCAAGTATTGTCCCTTAGGGTCACTCTCAAGATGACTAGGCAACTCTCTTTCCTTCTGCCTCTGCCTGGTTTGGGTCTCTAGTTCTTTTAAGGATTGCAGGATCTGATTATTGAGTTGATTTTTGAATTCAATCCCACCTAATGCTTTCTGAAACCTCTCTTCAAAAGTTGGATCACGGTTAGCTGGAGAAGGTTGATGTTGTGGGTAGGGCATATCACAATAAAGTGCATCCATGAATGTTGGTCCTTAAGTCATCGAAGTAATCACTGATTGTAGATTTTATGAAAAATTTGGTTGAGCCCCCTAGCCTGAATTGTAGGCATTAAAGTATAGGTTATTTTTTAGTTTGTAGGCAATTTGTGGTTCATCTTGATGAATCAACTCAAAAAATTGGGGTGCAGTTGGACATTCACTTATAAAGTGAGTGGGGCTCGAACAAATTGCACAAACTTATTGCACAAGAAGAAAAGATAGATAGGGAGGGTGTCTGATGGCTGTTAGATGATCTAATCCATAGGACAACTTATCCAATCTACTATTGAGATCCATCTTGGATTGTTTTGATTATTCAAATATGAAATTAAGGGGCCTAGATCAGAATAATCTTCTTCTATTTTTTTTCTTTTTTTCTTGAAGAATGAGAAGAGATATGAGGGGAGAGAATTCTAAAGATAATAATCTAGAGGATCCTAGATGTAGGAGATAGATGTGAAGAATTAGTTAATATTTGGTGTTAATTAAAATCAAGTGAAACAAGAATGGACTCTCTATCTTAGAATTAACCTAGATCTGACAGCTCCTAACTGTTCCAAGGTCACCTTTAGGAACTCCAACTTTAAAATCAACCAATTAAATTGATCAAGTGTAAGATTGGTGGGGGTCCCCTCATTATTTTTTTTAGACAACAATTAAAATTGATCAGATAAGCGAACGTAACCAATAAAATAACCACCATTCTTCAAGATTGAATCCTTGAACCACTTTTCTAGACACCAATTGATTAGTCAAAATCAAATCCATTCCAACCTTTCGATTGTCTTATCCTATTGAGCTCGAATGTCCCTAGGGTTGACATCTAATTGATTTTAAATTAAAGGCCTAGGTCAATGCAATATGAAGGGTGGTGATTTTTGGACTAATGAAGGGTGATCAAATCTCCATCTTATCTTATTTAATTAGGTTAAGTACCCTTAAGATATTTTATAAATATGCAATGCAAACAAAGCAGGATGTCCAAGCACAAGTGGAAAGTTTTTAACTTTTAATTTGTTTCCCTATATTAGTTAGGTATTAAGATATGTATAGTTTGTTTCTTTTTTTTTGTTAGGTTATTTAAAGTAAGAAAACTGAAATGTAGGTTTTAATTAAGTTAATTAAATTTGAAGAGATTTAAAGAATCTAACTAAATAGGAAGTAAATTATGTTAAGATTAAACGGCAACTAGATAACCTATAAGTAAAGTAAGAAATCAAATCTACTTTTAGGACAGTAAATTATTCCGAGCTATGAAAAGTGATAAATCACTAAGAATAATAAGCAGTAAATTATTTATGCAAAATAAGGTAACTACTTAACTATGCAAATAAAGTAATCTAACTAAAAAGTAGTAAAGCAATATAAGGTGAAAATAAGCACTAAAATATTTTTTTCTTATGCTTAGTCAATACAACCGTATCAATGATCTCTGACAATGGTGTCAAAATTTGATCACTATTATAGGTGGTCAAAAATAAACCTAACTTAAACTATATAGATAGGGTGAGTCGGTATCATATCTATGGAGATCAGAGGGTTGAGATGCAATTAACAAAGAAAAAAAAAATTGATTCTTAAAAATTGATAATATTTTAATTAAAACTATCTAATTTAACTCAAAGATAAAATTAAGGGATATATATGATAAAAAGATGCCTTTAGGTTCTCAGATGATCGCAAACATAGATTTCGATATTTCTTCTAATCTAAGCAATCAAAGTTCGCAATTGATTAGGAATCTTACAAACTAACCCCTAGCATAGGATATCTTATTAAGTACGAACCATATCCTATCAAGATCATGTTCCATCCTATAAGTATAGGCTATCCAATGATTAAGTTGCATAGATCCTAATAGATTATGTAAATATAAAATTTCAGAATTAATTATCTATGCTGAGCATGGATCATATCCTGTTAAGATCATAATCTATCTCATCTTTAAATAATTTATTCAGGAATCAAATAAAAAAGAAAATGAAGATTGAAAGCATTTATTTAATTGCAAAGAATAGAAAACAACTAAAGAAATGATGTAAGGACAACTGTACTCCCCTACAGACTGCACATTAGCCAAACATGGCTCTTGGATACATCTTCTGAAACATTTGGGATCCTCTCACAGTACCTCCTCTTTCTGAAGTAATCATCTTCTTCTCCACTCTCCTTCTCTTTTAGATCCTAAAACAAAATCTAAAATAAAGTCTAAAATAAAAAAAATAAAATCTGCTACTGGCTACCTACTTTCCTCTCTGTTGCCACAGTCCCTCCATTTTATAGGGTCGAAATCTGGGTTGAAATCGAGTAGTAGTGGACTTCCAATCATGTTCAAACATCTCAACCCATGCTTGCCATTCGATTGAGATCAAACGGCCCAAAATCTGCCTCAAACAATCCTAGATCAGGTCGACATCATTTCTGACCATTGGATCGTTTCCCGGATCGAGCCACAGTCATTGGATCACACCATCAAGCCTCCCAGAACTCTTCTCTCAGTCGACAACCATCCTAACTGTCCGAACACATGTTTGGAGCATTCTCAGCCATAGGATCATGTACTGAAGTGGGTTACCACTGCTGGATATGGTAAGGAGCTATCAAAGCCATCCATCAGATGTTTGATCAAATGCCAATTGTCCGATGGTGCAAATTATTTTCGCCTGCTACCTGCACTGCATGTAGACCCGCACACTGTTCCTATGAGCTGCCTGTGGATAGGTTGGCTGGTCCATGGTGAACTGAATGGGATTTTGGGCCAGTTTGGGCTTGATTTTGGGTCTAGTTTAAATGAGAATGAGGCTTGGATTTGGGTCTTCATTTGAGATCTATTTTAAGTCCGATTTGCTTCTAATTTTCTTTCTTTTAACCTACAAATTGGACTCTTTGCATTGACGATCATCTTTTCTATAAAACAAAAGCAAAAGCATCAATTTTTAATGAATAAAAATCAATTAATATATATTTTGATATTTTTTTTGAGATATTAATATACTTATCACACCTCCTAACTTGAGCTTTGCTCATCCTCAAGTAAAGAAAGGAATTAGTGTTAGATACCGTCATACTCTGAAATGGATATTTTATCAAGTAATTTTGTAAATAGCCCATTGATATTCAGGAGAACATTATTGAGATAGGTCATAGGGGTATTAATACCCACTAATACGATGGTTAAATAAAGAACAAAAATTATTTTCAAGCCTTTTCTAGATCAACTCCTACTTTTATCTCCACATTATCTCCTTTAATATAAGCAAGTACAAAGTAACTCTTGTTCTCCCTTTTCTTTATTTTTTTTTAATATTTTTTTTTTGAAAGAGGCATCTTCATATTGTCCACTTTTTGATGCGAACATCAATGCTTCCTGAGGTAAAGAGACCTAGTTACTCGGTGGGAGACCAATGTGTAGAACTTATCTTTTTTTTTTTCTATATTTTATGAAGGAACGTATAGATACTCTACTTATGCTTATAAAAAGTGGACTCTTCTTTGATACTAGTAGGGATAGTTAGAAATGCCAGAATGATTTCTATTCTAGATTTAATCATTTATTAGGTTTTCTTAATACTTGATCCCTCGGTGTCTCAAAAATTTTCTAGATGAACATTAATTTCTATTTTAAAACTTACTTGATTCAACTTAAATATAGGGTAAATGTGTGCCTAAACACTAAATACTCACTTATTCAAAGACTTTTAAAGTATTTTTTAGTATTATTACCCTCACCCCCAAACTTAATTTTCATTGTCCTCAATGGAGTATGGAAAAATAAAATAAAGATACATAAATAAGATAAGAAGAGATATCACCTGACTAGGTGTGCTCGTGTATTGTTAGGTGCTTCCGTAAGGAGTGGTCCATTATTCCTACAAAAACAAAAATCACTGGAGCAAATGTTAATAAAAAGATCGAGTTGCCTCCTAATCAGTGCCAAGTTTAATATCTTCAGTCGAACTTTATTAAGACTATAATTTTTATTAAGGCTATTCCTAAGAAATTGGATTGCCTCTCAACAAGAGCTAAATTTAATATCTTCAGCTAAACACTATGAGGGAGTCCCACTTATAACAAACTTTGATATGTCCCTCAGAGTTTCAAAAGGATAGGGCCAATTAGGAGGCCTTATCATCATGGTAGTAAAACATCCATAAAATACTCTATGATGATTAATCCAGATCAATAGAGTGTATTGGGAAAGCACATTATACTAGGATCTAAAAATATTAAAGTCAAGAAGGAAAGGTATTTGCTGGATCGAGATCAGTGGTGGTAGTTTAAGAATTACTACAATTATAGCTTTACCTATCCCAATCCCAATCTCAGATATGTCATGTCTTGGCATAATCTCTTTTTGATCTACCTAACATTTTTTCAAATTAACATTAACTCTGTCTCCATACATCATTTTAATACTGTAGATAAATTTTAAAGGTAGTCCTTGAAAGTAGTGTCGAATATAAAAAAATTAGTTATAAAAATCTTAAAATCATTATCCCTCATTTTAGCAATATCCCATTCGACAGCTTCTTTATGTACTTTTAGAATACTTACAAGTTGATCTTCCTGATTAGATATCACTGGTAGGGTGTCAGTGGGTGCGTTAGGAAGTGGCTTCAATTCTAAAGTGATTGATGATTCTAACAAGAGAGCTATTAGGGGACTAGATGGTGGCTCATATTTTTCGATCCCAAGTGAGGTAGTTTCAGGGTAGAGTGTGTCTACTAAATCATTTACTTCTGTAATATACCCATCTTCATCAAAATCATCCACCTCAAAATGAGCCTGACAGAGATTTAACAAATCCTGAGAAAGAATTATGGGTGTAGCTTCCTCTATTGTGTTATTCATTTGTGGTTCTTGGGAAGTCTCAATTAATTCCATCATTTCATCAATTTATCTTCCCTTTCCGTTAAAAGGAATGGGTGATTGTAAGGCACTTGAAAATGGGTTTATAGGTAGGTAGGGTGATGATGGAATTGATCCATCCTACCATTTTGATTCTTTTCTAAATGTTTCAGCCTTAGTCAAATTATCGGTGTTGGTCTTTTCGATTGTGTAGGATTATTCTATGACCATTTCTTTCTCAAGAGTCATAATCGATTGTTTAGAAAAATTACTGAGATAATAAAATTTCTAGCCAAGTATTGTCCCTCAAGGCCACTCTCAGATTGACTAGGCAACTCTCTTTCCTTCTCCCTCTATCTGGTTTGGGTCTTTAGTTCTTTTAAGGATTGCAGGATCTGATTATTGAGTTGATTTTTGAATTCAATCCCACCTAATGCTTGCTAAATCCTCTCTTCAAAAGTTGGATCACAGTTAGTTGGAGAAGGTTGATGTTGTGGGTAGGGCATATCACAATAAGGTACATCCATGAATGTAGGTCTTTGAGTCATCAAAGTAATTACTGGTTGTGGATTTCATGAAAAATTTAGTTGAGCCCCCCAGCTTGAATTGTAAACATTAAAGTACAGATTATTTTCTGATCTATAGGCAATTTGTGGTTGATCTTTATGAATCAACTCAAAAAATTGGTCTGTAGTTGGACATTCACTTATAAAGTGAGTGGGGCTCGAACAAATTGCACAAACTTATTGCACAGAAAGAAAAGATAGATAGGGAGGGTGTCTGATGGCTATTAGATGATCTAATCTATAGGATAGTTCATCCAATCTACTGTCATGATCCATCTCAGATTATTCTGATTATTCAGATATGAAATTAAAGGATCTAGATCAGAACAATCCTCTTCTATTTTTTTTTCTTTTTTTCTTGAAAAATGAGAAGATGTATGAGGGGAGAGAATTCTAAAGATAAGAATCTAGAGGATCCTAGATCTAAGAGATAGATGCGATGAATTTGTTAATATTTGGTGTTAATTAAAATCAAGTTAAATAAGAATGGACTCTCTATCTTAGAATTAACCTAGATCTAAATAGTTTCTAACTGTTCCAAGGTCACCTTCAGAAACTCCAATTTTAAAAATCAACCAACTAAATTACTTAGATAAGTGTAAGATTGTTGGGGATCTCTCCGTTGCTTTTGTTAGGCAACAATTAAAATTGATCAGGAAAGCGAATGAAACCAATTAAATAACCACCGTTCTTTATGATAGAGTCCCTGAACCACTTTTTTAGACACCAATTGATTAGTCAAAGTTAAATCCATTCCAACCTTTCGGTTGCCTTATCCTATTGAGCTTGGATGTCCCTAGGGTTGACGTCTAATTGATTTTAAATTAAGGGCCTAGATCAATGCAATATGAAGGGTGGTGGTTTTTGGACTAATGAAGGGTGATCAAATCTCTACCTTATCTTATTTAATTAGATTAAATATCCTTAAAGTATTTTATGAATATACAATGCAAACAAAAAGGATGTCCTAGCACAAGTAGAAAGTTTTAAGTCTTAATTTGTTTCTCTATATTAGTTAAGTATTAAGATCTGTATATTTTGTTTCTTTTTTTCTGTTAGGTTATTTAAAGCAAGAAAACTGAAAGGAAGGTTTTAATTAAGTTAATTAAATTTTAGAAGATTTAAAGAATCTAACTAAATTGGAATTAAATTATGTTAAAATTAAAAGGCAACTAGATAACCTACAAGTAAAGTAAGAAGTCAAATCTACTTTCAGGATAGTAAATTATTCTAAGTTATGAAGAGCAATAAATCATTAGGAATAATAAGCAGTAAATTATTTATGCAAAGTAAGGTGACTACTTAACTATGCAAATAAAGTAATTTAGCTAAAAAGCAATAAAGCAATATAAGGTGAAAATAAGTACTAAAATATTTTTTTTCTTATGCTTAGTTAACACAATCATGCCAGTGATCTTCGACAATGATGCCAAAATTTGATCACTATCATAGGCGGTCAAAAATAAATCTAACTTAAACTATATAGATAGGGTGAGTCAGAATCATATCTATGGGGATCAGAGGGCTGAGATGAAATTAACAAAGAAAAAGAGAAAGTTTGATTCTTAAAAATTGGTAATATTTTTATTAAAACTAACTGTTGGTGCAAAAACCCGCTTGCACCGGAGAAGCTGGAGTCGAGGGAGTCGCGGTCGCCGCCGGGACCTGCAAAGGAAGTCTAAATCAGAGGTGGGGTTGCTCCGGCAAGACCCTCCGACGCTCAAGTCAGTTCTCTGCCTCAACAAAAATGGAGTGCTCGAATGGACAATTTAGCAGAGTTTTGAGATAAAAAGTGAGAGCTTATGGAATAACGTATCTGGGATCTCCCTTTTTATAGGCGGAGGGCCCAACAGACTGATAGCGACATTCATAACCATCTCGTAGTGGGCCGCCCACCGTCAGGAGGAATTTGTTGCAAGGAGTAGTGGAGTAGACCCATGGCCCTCACTGCAGCGCGCCACGTGGAGTCTGCCAGGGAGTGGAGCGGCGTCCGTTGTCGTGACTTCCAGCGGATGGAAGAATCGTGCAGTATCCGTTACAGAAGGTGAGCAGGATTGTGGGCATCATAGCGGTCTGCCAGGGAATAGTGGAGCCGCACGAGATCCGTCACAGGAGGTGGAGCAGAGTCGTGGCCGTCATAGCGGTCTGTCAGGGAATGATGGGGTTGGAATCCGTCGTAGGAAGTGGAGCAGGATCGTGGTGGTTGCTGTGTTGCGCCAGAAAGTGCGGATTCGTTGGCTGAAGTTCGACAGCGGTCGGAGCTGGTGATGGAGCCTGGCTCCCATAGGAGTCCGGGGGAGTCCCCTGCAATTGAAGTCAGGTGCGAAGTCCGGCTCCCGTAGGAGTCCGGACGGATCTTACCGGCAGTTGAAGTTGGCGACGGAGCTCGACTCCCGTGGGAGTCCGGGTGGAGTCCTCTCGGAGTTGAAGTCGCGGGCGAGCCCGGCTCCCGTAGGAGTCTGGGCGGAGTCCCCTGTAATTGAAGTCAGGTGCGAAGTCCGACTCCCGTAGGAGTCCGGGCGGAGTCCCCTGCAATTGAAGTCAGGTGCGAAGTCCGGCTCCCGTAGGAGTCGGACGATCTTACCGGCAGTTGAAGTTGGCGACGGAGCCCGGCTCCCGTGGGAGTCCGAGCGGAGTCCCCCTTGCGGTTGGAGTTGTGGGTGGAGCCCGGCTCCCGTGGGAGTTCGGGCAGAGTCCTCTCGGAGTTGAAGTCGCGGGCGGAGCCCGGCTCCCGTAGGAGTCCGGGCGGAGTCCCCTGGAATTGAAGTCAGGTGCAAAGTTGGCTCCCGAAGGAGTCCGGACGGATCTTACCGGCAGTCGAAGTTGGCGACGGAGCCCGGCTCCCGTGGGAGTCCGGGCGGAGTCCCCCTTGCGGTTGGAGTCGTGGGCGGAGTCCGACTCCCGTGGGAGTCCGGGTAGAGTCCTCTCGGAGTTGAAGTCGTGGGCGGAGCCCGGCTCCCATAGGAGTCCGGGCGGAGTCCCCTGCAATTGAAGTCAGGTGCGAAGTCCGGCTCCTGTAGGAGTCCGGACGGATCTTACCGGCAGTTGAAGTTGGCGACGGAGCCTGGCTCCCGTGGGAGTCCGGGCGGAGTCCCCCTTGCGGTTGGAGTCATGGGCGGAGTCCGGCTCTCGTAGGAGTCCGGGCGGAGTCCTCTCGGAGTTGAAGTCGCGGGTAGAGCCCGGCTCCTGTAGGAGTCCGAGCGGAGTCCCCTACAATTGAAGTCAGGTGTGAAGTCCGGCTCCCGTAGGAGTCCGGACGGATCTTACCGGCAGTTGAAGTTGGCGATGGAGCCTGGCTCCCGTGGGAGTCCGGGCGGAGTCCCCCTTACGGTTGGAGTCGTGGGCGGAGCCCGGCTCCCGTAGGAGTCCGGGCGGAGTCCTCTTGGAGTTGATCCTGCTGAGATCTTCAGCAGCAGCTTCAGGACGCCGAGGTGAGCCACGACGTGCATCGAGCCAGCTGGCGCAGGCAGGTGGAGGAATATAAAGGGAGACTCAGGACGGCGACCGATGAAGTCGCCCGTCTCCAGAGGCAGCTGGCCAACAGGGCTCAGTTACTTCCGCCCGGGATTCTGATGGGCTCCAGTCCCTAAGAAGAACCGTTGAAGGGATTTCTGTCGCCCTCAGGGAAAAGACAGCCGAGCTGCAACAACTGAAGATCCAACTGGCATACGAGCAGCGGGCCATCGTGGATGCGGAGGCAGAATCCGAGGTCTTGAGGAAGAAGCATCGAGAGGCGGAGGCCGAGAGCCAGCGACTTCACTGGGCGCTTCAGGACGCGCTGCAGAGAAGGGGGGAGCTAGAAGAAGAAATTGAGAATCTAAGGCAGTCCTGGATGAGGGGTGGAGCAGATAACTCTAGGTCGGAGGGAGCAGAGCCTCCTTAGAGCTCTTTTCGTCCTTCCGTCTTTTCATGTATATACTTCCCTTTTTGTTGTTTTGTCCCACTTTTGTCATTTTGCTTTTCTTTCCTTGGCCTTTCGGGCTTTGTAGTGTGTATTTTGGAAATGGAATGAAAAGGGTGTTTTGTGTTACCTCGTCGCGCATTGTCTTAAATTGTCGTCCGCCGAACTTTTCTTGTGTTCAACTTGTCTGATGCTGACGTCGTTGGGAGGGCTAGGTCGTCGATGCGCTAGCTTGCCTTCCTCGTCATACATGGCTGCAAGCCCGAGCTTGGCGGTCCGACTCGCATTACTTCGGGACGTCGCTGTCTTCTTGACCTGTGTCGGGAGTCTTCTTAGAGGCCGGGGGTGTTTGGTAGGAACTCCCTGTCTTTGTTGGGATGAATTCTTTAGATCTCTAGTGCGGTCCGTCCTTCATCTGTTTTCATCGTAGCTCGTCACCCTTCCATTTTAATTTTCCTCTTCTTCTCAGAGTGAGGGCCCTACCCTCGCTTTTTGCGAGGTTGCATAGGAGCGTGGAGGTGCCGCTGAGGGGCTTTTTCCCTTCATCCGATCTTGTTGGGTGATCAGGTTTCGTCACCATCAGGATGAGGTTCTCCCCCGTTCCCGGGGGGACGTAAGGGCCATTGCCAGGGCGGGCAGAGTCTTCCTTGCTGCAGAAGTTACGGACGGAGCCCGGCTCCCGTAGGAGTCCGGGCGGAGTCTCCCTTGCTGCAGAAGTCATGGACGGAGCCCGGCTCCCGTAGGAGTCCGGGCCTTCACCTTGCTCAAGTCAGGGGGGGTTCTCCTCCTGTTCCCGACATGGCCGTGGGGGCATGTTAGGATGCTGTAAGGCCTCTCCCCCCATCTGGTCTAAAAGAACGGGCCTTTGACTTTGTTCATGTCAGGATGAGGTCCTCCTCCTGTTCTTGATATAGCTGTGGGGGCACGTTAGGGTGCTGTAAGGCCTCTCCCCCATCCGGTCTAAAAGAATCGGGTCTTTGACTTTGCTCATGTCAGGACGAGATCCTCCTCCTGTTCCTGACATGGCTGTGGGGGCACATTAGGGCGCCGTAAGGCCTCTCCCCCCATCCGTCTAAAAGAACCGGGCCTTTGACTTTGCTCATGTCAGGACGAGGTCCTCCTCCTGTTCCTGACATGGCTGTGGGGGCACATTAGGGCGCTGTAAGGCCTCTCCCCCCATCCGGTCTAAAAGAACCGGGCCTTTGACTTTGCTCATGTCAGGATGAGGTCCTCCTCCTGTTCCTGACATGGCTGTGGGGGTACATTAGGGTGCTGTAAGGCCTCTCCCCCCATCTGATCTCGAGATAATCGGACCTTCATTTTAGGTATGTTAGGATGAGGTTCTCCCCCCATTCCTAACATAACTTTGTTTCAGGCGTTTGAAGGGGTTATATCCAGTCGTGACAAATCCATGCCAAATGGGAAGAGTACGTCAAGTAGAAAGAAATTTAGATTCAAGGTGAAATCGTAAGTGATACATTTACAGGTTTCCCGAGTTCCACGGTTGCGGAAGGTCTGCTCCTCCTTGAGGTCCTCTGGTGATGGAGTCGATGGTCCCGATGGGAGGCCGGTCCCCGGGTTGCTCCTCCCTTCTTGGTGGTTCAGGTTGCGGAAGGGCCCTTGGCCGATCTCCTCTACCCTCAGGCCTGCGTCGGATGAACCAGTCGAGTCGACCTCGCCGGATGAGTTCCTCGATCTCGTCCTGGAGCTGGATGCATTCCTCCGTGTCATGGCCGTGGTCGCGGTGGTAGAGACAGAACTTGTTGGGGTTGCACTTCTCGGGGTGTGTGTGCATCCTCTCCGACCTAGGGAGCTGCTCCCTGACCTCCATCAGTACCTGGGCCTTCGAGGCGTTGAGGGGGGCGTAGTTGCGAAATCTCCCTGTGGAGAACCCCGCCGAGCCCCGCGATCCGGACTTCTCTGCCTATGCACCTGGGGAGAAGTATGGGCATGCTTGTGCCCAGGAGGGGATCGAGAATGCGGCTGGGCTTCTCTTGGCCTTTTTTCGATTGCGGGCTTACTCGAGTCTCCCGCCTGCCGCTCTCTCGCTGTCTCTTCATCCTTCATTTTGAAGGCTTCTTCCGCTCGGGCGTATCCTTCAGCCCGAGCCAGAAATCAGCAAAATCCCTGGGGTACTTCTTCTCAGGGGAACAAAAGGTCATTCTTCTGAAGGCCGCCCTTCAGGGCGGCCATTGCGACTGATTGGTCCAAGTTTCGGACCTCCAACGCCGCGACGTTGAAGCGTTGATGTAGGCCCGAATGGACTCCCCTTTCCTCTGCTTGATATTGATGAGGGACTCCGAATCTTTTCGGGGGCACCGGCTGCTGACAAAATGGGCCACAAATTGATGGCTCATTTGATCGAAGAAAAGATGGTACCCGATTTCAAAGTCGAGTACCAGTTCCTCGCCGCTCCCTTCAAGGTGGATGGGAAGGCCCGGCATAGAATGGCGTCAGGAGCACCGTGAAGCAGCATCATCATCCGGAAGGCCTCCAGATGATCAACCGGGTTTGAAGTCCTGTCGTAGCTTTCGAACTGGGGGAGCTTGAAGTTTGGCGGGATCGGTTCCTGCATGATCATTTGAGAGAAGGGAGGGTCAGTACAAATATCCTCACCATAAGCGGGGGGAGCATGGCGGAGTTCTTCGATCCGTCGGATCATCTCCTGGAGCCTCCGATCCAGGAAATCCTCCCGACTTCGAGTCTCGAGGGTCCTCTGGCAGAATGGGGGCAGGGATCTTCCAGGGATGGAGTCATGGTCCGATTGAGGGCTCTCCACCCTCGAGTTCATTTTCCCAAGAAGGACGGGGGCGGCTGGCCGTCGGAGGAGGAGGAGGTTGAGAAACAGGAGGGGAGACCAGAGCCTGAGATCTGGCCGCGGAGGCCGTGGACCGTCGCGTGGATGCCTTGCGGGGAGGAATTAAGTAAGGATCCCGTGGGGGAAACAAGGAGTTGGTGTCGGAGGAGACGATCGGAGGCGGCTCCGTTGAGCGCTCCTTTAAGAACAAGGGTACTGTGAAGGCACAGGGCCCTTCCTCTAGCGCCAATCCTGTTGGTGCAAAAACTCGCTTGCGCCGGAGAAGCTGGAGTCAAGGGAGTCGCGGTCGCCGCCGGGACCTGCAAAGGAAGTCTAAACCGGAGGTGGGGTTGCTCCGGCAAGACCCTCCGACGCTCAAGTCAGTTCTCTGCCTCAACAAGAATGGAGTGCTCGAACGGAGAATTTAGCAGATTTTGAGATAAAAAGTGAGAGCTTATGGAATAACGTATCTGGGATCCTCCTTTTTATAGGCGGAGGGCCCAACAGACTGATAGCGACGTTCATAACCTCTCGTAGTGGGCCGCCCACCGTCAGGAGGAATTTGTTGCGAGGAGTAGTGGAGTAGACCCGTGGCCCTCACTGCAGTGCGCCACATGGAGTCTGCTGCAGGGAGTGGAGCGGCGTCCGTTGTCGGACTTGCCAGCGGATGGAAGAATCGCGCAGTATCCATTACAGAAGGTGGAGCAGGATCGTGGGCATCATAGCGATCTGCAGGGAATAGTGGAGCCGTCGGGATCCGTCACAGGAGGTGGAGCAGAGTCGTGGCCGTCATAGCGGTCTGTCAGGAATGATGGGGTTGCGCGGAATCCGTTGCAGGAAGTGGAGCAGGATCGTGGTGGTTGCTGTGTTGCGCCAGAAAGTGCGGATTTGTTGGCTGAAGTTCGACAGCGGTCGGAGCTGGTGACGGAGCTTGGCTCCCATAGGAGTCCGGGCGGAGTCCCCTGCAATTGAAGTCAGGTGCGAAGTCCGGCTCCCGTAGGAGTCCGGACGGATCTTACCGGCAGTTGAAGTTGGCGACGGAGCCCTGCTCCCGTGGGAGTCCGGGCGGAGTCCCCTGGCAGTTGGAGTCGTGGGCGGAGCCGGTCCCGTGGGAGTCCGGGCGGAGTCCTCTCGGAGTTGAAGTCGCGGGCGGAGCCCAGCTCCCGTGGAGTCTGGGCGGAGTTCCCTGCATTGAAGTCAGGTGCGAGTCGGCTCCCGTAGGAGTTCGGGCGGAGTCCCCTCAATTGAAGTCAGGTGCGAAGTTCGGCTCCCGTAGGAGTCCGGACGATCTTACCGACAGTTGAAGTTGGCGACGGAGCCCGGCTCCCGTGGGAGTCCGGGCGGAGTCCCCCTTACGGTTGGAGTCGTGGGCGGACCCCGACTCCCGTGGGAGTCCGGGCAGAGTCCTCTCGGAGTTGAAGTCGCGGGCGGAGCCCGGCTCCCGTAGGAGTCCGGGCGGAGTCCCCTGCAATTGAAGTCAGGTGCGAAGTCCGGCTCCCGTAGGAGTCCGGACGGATCTTACCAGCAGTCGAAGTTGGCGACGGAGCCCGGCTCCTATGGGAGTCCGGGCGGAGTCCCCCTTGCGGTTGGAGTCGTGGGCGAAGCCCGGCTCCCGTGGGAGTCCGGGCAGAGTCCTCTCGAGTTGAAGTCACGGATGGAGCCCGGCTCCCGTAGGAGTCCGGGCGGAGTCCCCTGCAATTGAAGTCAGGTGTGAAGTCCGGCTTCCGTAGGAGTCCGGATGGATCTTACCGGCAGTTGAAGTTGGCGACGGAGTCAGCTCCCGTGGGAGTCCGGGCGGAGTTCCCCTTGCGGTTGGAGTCGTGGGCGGAGTCCGGCTCCGTAGGAGTCCGAGCGGAGTCCTCTCGGAGTTGAAGTCGCGGGCGGAGCCCGGCTCCTGTAGGAGTCCGGGCGGAGTCCCCTGCAATTGAAGTCAGGTGGAAGTCTGGCTTCGTAGGAGTCCGGACGGATCTTACCGGCAGTTGAAGTTGGCGACGGAGCCCGGCTCCCGTGGGAGTCCGGGCGGAGTCCCCCTTGCAGTTGGAGTCGTGGGTGGAGCCCGGCTCCCGTAGGAGTCCGGGCGGAGTCCTCTCGGAGTTGATCCTGCTGAGAACTTCGGCTGTGGGTATTTTATACCCAACACTAACTAAATTAAATCAAAGATGAAATTAATGGATATATATGATAAACAGATGTCTTTAGGTTTCTAGATGATCACAAACATAGATTCTGATATTTCTTCTAATCAAAGCAATCAAAGTTCATAATTGATTAAGAATCTTACGAACTATCTCCTAGCATAGGCTATCTTATCAAGTACGAACCATATCCTATCAAGATCATATTCCATCTATAAGTATAGGCTATCCAATGATTAAGTTGTGCAGATCCTAACAGCTTATGTAAATATAAAATTTCAGAATAATTATCTATGCCGAGCATGGATCATATCCTGTTAAGATAATAATCCATCCCACCTTTAAATAATTTATTCAAAAATCAAACAAAAAAGAAAATGAAAATTGAAATTATTTATTTAATTGCAAAGAATAGAAAATAACTAAAGGAATCGATGTAAGGATAACTGTACTCTCCTACAGACTACACCTTAGCCAAACATGGCTCCTGGATACATCTTTCAAAATATTTGGGATCCTATCATAGCACCTCCTCTTCTTGAAGTAATTTTCTTTTTCTCCACTATCCTTCTCTCTCAGATCCTAAAACAAAATCTAAAACAAAGTCTAAAATAAAAAAATAAAATCTGCTACTGATTGCCTACTTTCCTCTCTATTGCCGCAATCCTTCCCTTTTATAGAGTCAAAATCTAGGTTGAAATCGAGTAGCAGTGGACTTTCAATCATGTTCAAACATCTCAACCCACCCACATCATCCGATTGAGATCAAATGGTTCAAAATCCACCTTAAACAATCCCAGATCAGGTCAGCATCATTTCTGGCCATTGGATCCTTCCCCAATTGAACCGCAATCATTGGATCATGCCATCAAGCCTCCTAGAACTCTTCTTTCAGTTGGTAACCACCTTGATCATCCAATCATGCATTTGGAGTGTTCTCAACCATCGGATTGTACACTAAAGTGGGCCACCACCACTAGATATGGTAACGAGTGATCGAAGCCATCCATCAAATATTTGATCAAGCACCAGCCATCCAATGGTGCAAATTACTTCTGCCTGCTGCCTGCACCATGCATAGACCCATGCACTATTCCCATGAGTCGCCTGTGGACTGGCCGACTGGTCCACGGTGAATCGGGCGGGATTTTGGGCCAGTTTGGGTTGCTTTTGGATCCATTTTGAATGAGAATTGGGCTTGGATTTGGATCTTCATGCTGGATCTATTTTAAGTCCGATTTACTTTCAATTTTCTTCTTTTTAACCTACAAATCGGGCTCTTTGCATTGACGGTCATCTTTTTTGTAAAACAAAAGCACAAGCATCAATTTTTAAGAAATAAAAATCAATTAATATATATTTCATGCTTCTTTTGTGATATTTAATATACTTATCAATTCACCTGCGGCTGAGTTGTCATCGGGCTACAAACATCCGTATGTACTAGGCCCAATAAGTTACTCACCCTTTCTCCTTGTCTAGTAAATGGAGTTTTGGTCATCTTACTCATTAGTCAAGATTCATAAGTTCCATATGATTCAAAATCATAAAAATCAAAAATTTTTTCTTTATATAACTTGTTAATCTTTAACTCATTAATATGACCAAGTTGGTAGTGACATTCAAATCTTCTTTCTTTCTTTTCTTCATTTGATCAATATGAAGAACATTATCATTAAGTAACAAGAATAAAATATCATTATCAACTAAAGCGGTGCCATAAAATTCGTTAAAATGATAAATAAAGCAACCCTTGTCCTTTCCTTTTATTTTAAAATCATGTTCAAGTAATAAAGAAACTGAAATAATATTTTTAACAATATTAGGCATATAGTAACAATCTTATAATTTTAAAATTTTGTTTGAAGGCAACTTCAACAGCAAGGTGAAGAAAAAAATCCAATTCAGATCGGATCACCAGGGACAAGTTGAATAGATTTTGTTTTAAAATTTTTATAACCATTACAATTATCTTGATGCACAGCAGAAACAAGATCAAGATGTTAGGATTCCTAGAACCAGTTGCTTCATATGATCTGGATGCACAAATCCTCTACTTCGCATGTACACCAGGCACCATAGGAAAGGGGTGAACCTTGGGCATTGATCCTTTAGAAGGGAAGCAAGGGAGGCCATCAAGATCTGATCTCATGGCTGGATGCTTGAGAATTCTTCATGCCAAAAGAGAGAAGATGCTAAGAACACCATGCCAATAAACAGTGTGCTCCCTTTTTCTTTTTGTCACTCAAAACACTCACAATCTCATAGTGATTTTCAGATTCCTTTTTGTTTTCTTGTTGTCGCACGAAAACTAATCTAACCACTGGAGATTAGCACCCCTCCCTTCTTATAGTTGACACCCAAAATCAGATCAGGTACCTAATTGATTAGAACTTTAATTCAAATCCAATTTGAATTAGATCTTATCATTATCAAACTAGGAGACCCAAGGGAGAAGGGATGCCAATCTACGCATGTCCTTTCTCATCATGCACGCACAAGGGATAGGACATATATTTCAGCACTCTATCTCCTTCTTGGTTGGCCAAACAAGAGACAGAGACCCAGAAAATTAAGGCTCTATGGATCTAATCGAATTTGGTTTAGTTTTGGGTTCAATTTGAATCTAATTCGAACCTAATTCGAACCAAATTTAAAGAGGCTATTAATCCTAATCTAATTAGGATTCATGTTCAAGTCTAACTTAGATTATTAACCTAATTAGCCTTAATTAAATCAAACCCAATCAGACCTAATCTAAAATAATTAAAACTTGATTCCAATCTTTCAAAATTTTCTTGGATCATAGATCAGATCAAATTCATCTTTAAAATTAAACCTGCACCTCATGTCCAGTGCTAGCTAGACATAGTCAATATTTAATTCTATATGATCTACAACTTAATTCTTAATTAAGTAACTCTATTTGTTCAATCAAGTGACATACTTCCAAATTGAGCACATAGATGTTTGGTCAACTCTTTCCTATGTTACTTCACTTTGTGCGTGACTTCATAGGTTCGAATACTAAGTTGATAGTATAGAAACTATTTCTTATACTAATCGAAGTGAGCATCTAAAAATGATACCTGATGTCCGGATAGATCAAATAATTGGAAAGCAATATTCAAGAATCTTGGCATATGGTTACTGCATAATCCATCTTTTTGACCCTAATACTCAGGATGACCTTAGAGTAAACTATCAAATCCTGGATCAATCATCTATATTGTATTTTAATCTTTTAAATCTATCACATGGATTATCCTAGCCAAAAGTTTACTAAATTGAAATATCGTGAAGCATCATCTCCTATAATCTAGAGGGATCAATCCCATCTTGATTCACACATAGACTTCATAAGTACTTGACTGTGTCCAGTAGCCTTCTATCACTATGTTAAAAATACAGATGGTCCGGCATCAAAGCACAGTGAGTTGCTTGCAAGTTACAATGATGATCTTAGATAGAATGGAAACTTATACACATACTCTTTGCGAGCTGCTCTTGACAGTAGAGTGCTTCACAGCTGAGTCACTATTCAATGACAATATACTTTTATATCTCACCTGTATGCCATACCAGTGTCTCTATACTCCTTAGGTACGAGGATAATCAATCTATATGACACACAATGACCTAAACTTGATAAATATTATCATCCTATTAATAACATATCATTTAGTTATGAATATAATTTAAGAATCATTCGATAAATCCTCATCACCTTTATCGATTGTTTTATAGTTCTAAGGACTTCATCATAAAATTAAAAGTTCTATAAGGAAGAAGTTAAAATATGATGAACTGTCAAAATAATTTTTATTCATTCATAATTCATATATAATTTACAAAGTGCACAATCATCTATAAAAAGATAATTAGCTTAGGATATATTTTTGAATATAAGGTTCCTACAGCTTCGGCCTTGGACTCTCTACCAAGATCGAATAGTACGAAGTCACCTTCACTCAGTTTTCTTATTTTCTATAGATCCTGCAATGATTTGCATAGGTGTTTATCACAGGTGGTATCTAATATTCAAAAATCTGAAGTTGAAGTTCTTAATGATAAATTTATTTGTAATATATACAAACCTTTAACAAGGATTGTATCTTTTTGCTTCAAACTTGCAAGGTAATCCTTGCAGTTCCTCTTCTAGTACCCTTTTTTCTCGCAATAGAAACAAGTACCTTTGGTAGAGACACTCTTCGCCTTCTTCTTGGAGATGCTAGCCTTAGGATTTATCTTTTTCTTTTTATTTGAATCCTTTTTGCCCATCTTCTTCTTAGAGATCTTATCTACAAGAAGAATAGAATCTTTTTCATCTTTGAAATGGCTTTTAGCTATCTTCAACATATTGAGCAGCTCAGACAGGCTTGTGTTCACTTTGTTCATATGATAATTAATGATAAATTGAGAGAAGGATTCAGGAAGTGACTGTAGGATCAAATCCTGACTTAGCTCACCATCCATAGCAAAATTTAGTTATCTTAAGCAAGTGATCAGATCAATCATCTTAAGGACTTGGGTCCATAGGAATGTGCCTTCACTCATCCTAATACAGAATAACTACTTAGATATCTCATATCTAGCAGTACAGCTTTGTTCTCCATATAACTCTTTTAAGTTAAGAAGTATAGAACGGACATCCATGCCTTCATATTACCTCGAAGCTCTTTGCTCATAGAGGCTAACATGATACATTTGACAATCATACTGTCATCATGCCACATCTTGTATATGGCCCTATCCTCCTTGGTAGCATCTTCTCCAATCAAATTGGGAGTAGGTATATCCAGAATGTAAGAGACTTTCTCTTGTGTGAGAATGATTCTCAAATTTCTCAACTAGTCCATATAATTGGGTCCAATCAACTTGTTAGCATCAAGAATGCCATATAGTGAAAGTGAGGATGCCATTATGCTATTAATCTACAAATACAAGAATAAAATATAAATAAATAACTCGTGATGACATTCATAACTAGATTAGATTTTTTATCTAATTATGTCTCTCATTTATTTAGTGAATTTCATAGCCCTCAAGTATGAAAATAAAAAACTTTATCTTATTTTTAAGTGGGGTTGAGATCTCAATTCTTCACAAATACCTTATAGATAACACAACGAGCATTCATGAGTTCAAGGATAGATAACTCTTACCAATTGTATCTCATACAATTTTTAACATTTTTTTTACCTCTAAAACACCTATAGTCTTATGGATAGCATAACAAACTATAGTATTCTAGTTAAGTTAGATCCTTCATTCCTATATAGTCATACTTAAATAATACTATCTTTATGGATAACATAACAAAGCAACACTATTCGAATATGTCATAAATATCATTATGTACTAAGTCAACATCATATCAATTTTCATAGTAAGCCTTGTGGATAGCATAACAAACTCACTATAGATTTTGATATACTATGGACTTAGCATGAAGGAAGGTATGGGTAATGTTCTTAACACTTCATCATTATAACTTAATATTATTTTTAATTGAGGAACTTCTTGGTCTCAGCTATATCCAACTTTACATAACATAAAATATGTATTGGAAAATGTGTCTCAAAGCCAATCATCAGCTGTTGATGGTTGAGCTTATATTTATAAATTATATATAAATTATTAATTATTAATAAAATATTATTTGACTTTTTTATTATTTTGTGTACATCTTCTATAAACTCCAGTATTGTGATGCAGTCCTTAGGACTATTTAAATTGATATAGGAGGATATTTCATTTAGTCCTTAAAATTAGTTCATGACCAAATAATATGCTATTATTAGGATGATAACTATATTAAGTATAGATCATTGTATGCCATGTATGTTGGTTGTCCTCTTAATCAAGGAGTATGGAGATACTGACATGACATGTAAGTGAGACATAGGAGTACATCTCACTGAATGTGACTAATTTCAGAATACTCTACTATCAAAAGTTTTACTGAAGGGATATGGATATAAGTGTCCCTCCGACCTGAGATCTCCATGGTGACTTGCAAGCAACTCATTTTGCTTTAGTATCGGACTACTTGAATTTCTAATTTAAGATCAAAAAAATTTTAGGCACAATTAAGTACTTGTGAAGTCAGTGTATGAGTTGAGATGAGATTGACCACTCCAAGTCATTAGAGAGTATGCCTCAATGTGTTTCAATTTAGCAAAATCTTGATCAGGATAGTCCTTGTGAGAAGTCACAGGACTAATTGGATTGAGACACATATAAGGATGCATTGATCGAGAGTTGATAGTAAACTCCAAAGTCATCCTGAGCATTAAGAGTTAAAGAGATGAATTATATGGTAACTATAGTCCATTAGGTTCTTGGATGTTGCTTCGCACACATTTGATCTATCCAGATATCGGACACCATTACTAGATAGTCACTTCGATTAGTATAGAAATTTTTTTCTATACTATCAACTTAGGTTTGAACCTATGAGGTCACATACATAAGAAGTACCTCCACAATCATATGGCTGATTGATGATTGAGAATTGCCTGAGGGTAAAATCATCAATGCAATTGATGATTAACCTTGAGCAATAATTGTAGTAAATTAATTTACTGAGAGTTAGTGATGTTCAAGAGGATTAGTCAATAATTAAATTATTGATTAACTCAATTTGATTGAGAATTATAGTCTTGATTAACTCTAATTGAATTAGATTCAATTAGGTCAAATATAATTGAGTTATAGGATGACCTAATCGCTAAGGGAGATTAAGTCCTGATTTGATCAGGACTTGAACCCAATTAATTTCTAATTAAGTTAAGATCAAATTAGATTAGATTCAGTCACTTCTAATCAGATAGAGTTTGATTAGATCAAATTTGGTTTGAATTTAAAATCAACTTGAATTTTGAATTCAAGATTGAATTCAAAATTTGAATGCTTGAAATCCCTTACGCCAGCTTCCCTTCTCCATGCCATTACTCATCGCACAAAGCTTGCTTGTGCATGAGATTTCTCTATCAGGTACTCCACTTTGTCACCCACTTGGATAGGATTGTGATTGGTTTTGATTTAAATTTAAAAAAGTTTTGAATTTGATTAAAACCTCATCCTAATCCTTCCACCCGCCGGCCACTTTTGATGAGTTCTTTTTGTGTGCCAAAAAGGAGAAGCTCTCGATGGATTTTCATGCCCATATGCTCATGTTCAACACTTCTTTAATCAAAGAATGGATGAGGATAAGGTCGGTATGGTTTGAGTTCAAATAAGATTCAAATTCGATCTTGAATGGGCACTTATTCTATCCTATCATCTTTGATCGGCAACCATAAAAGGAGTTGATTTTTTGTGTGTTGTGACTCTGATTTTTTTACTATGAGACATCTAAAAGAAAGAGGGGCTGAACCTTGTTAGGGGGCATGAAGATCTGGGGTGAGTTGCTTTCTGTTTGGCATGTGATTAGAAGAGAGCTGTCTCTTCTTTAGTGAGTGTTCAACCTTCGTGTTGAATTGTATTTGGGAGAGAGAGAGATCTAGATTAGATCTAGGTAATTATCTACTATTCCTCCATTCTCCAATGAGTTCCATCAATCCATCTTCAATCTTGAAAGAGTCCGAGATGATTGGAGAAGAAGATCCAATTAGATCAGCCATCAGGAGTGGTTTTCATGAGCTAGCACTTTCAGAGACAACAGATTGGTACCAGGGCTTCGTGTTGATGATTCGTAGAGGCCGGACATGTTGTGCAGTTATAAACAATTAGTGAGAACCTCCAGATCCATGTTCACTATGACAGCATTCAACTATCCATGCTCAAGTATTGGGTTCGGATCTCTGAAAGTAGTAGATTATATCTACTGCTTTACTAGTTTTCATGCACATCATGCAGATTTTATTATTTAGATTTTTTACATGCACATTTACATATCATAGATTCATATGTAGGATGTTTTATGATCAGATCATATGCTTACATTATAGATTAAAATATTTAATCTAAATTTATTCTACTACTAAATTAAAAAAATACATGCATGAAATCCCTGCGGTTTTCCATCAGTGGTATCAAAGCCAGATTTCTTATGACATGTATATTTTGTATGTATCTTTATAAAATTTGAATTTTAATTAATTTTAATTCTTAGTAGTGTAGTAGTCAGATTGGGTAGATCACCATAGCTATCCAGTCATAGGAGAAAGTAGGGTTTTATGGCCTCTCCTCCGATTCAATGGGGTTTTCTTATAATGTGTAGAGGTGTTGTACAATTTTTTCTATGAAGATGAACAATGAAAGAAGCTTAGAAATTTATTTTAGATCTGATATATTATACATTAGATCTAAAATTAATTTACTATTGATTGCATGAAAACTTGTGAAATATTTTATAAAATTGAAAACTATTTTCAAATATCAAATTCCAACCACTGTCAGTCCTAAACTTAATTGAGAATTAAGTGATCTAAATTTGAGAATAAAAGATCTAAGACTATTTTCATAAATCATGGGTTTATGGGTTAGCTCAAGTCAGGTTTGTTTAACTGGGTCAGACCTAGGATTTGAAATCACATAGATAATGGACTATATTAAGTAATTCATCAAATCTAATTAACTGTTAATTCTAATTGGGTCAATTCTTTTCTTGATCAATTCTCAATAGTTATAGTTGGTCAAAGTCCATATCTTTGATTAGATCAAGATGGATTTCGATCTAACTCAATGGTCGAGTCTGAATCTTTAGGTAGATCAAATTGAAATAGATAAACTGATTGGTGTCTAAGGTAAGTTTGGCTGTCTTGACTAGTGGTCATTAATTGAGAGCTACTCACATAGATTGAGTCTATGACGAGTAAATTGCATATCCCTCCTACCAATCTCACTTACCTGACCAATGTGGTTGATCTATATTCCATTAGACTGCTTATTGACTCGAGCTAACCCATCACATAGGTGAATCAGTATGACTGATTTAGGTGCCCCTAGATCGGTTTGTATCTAATCTTCTTTGATCTGACTTGGTAAAGCCAGTGGAAGGATTATGATTAGTTGGTCAGTCCTTTTAATTCTCTTAAAATAATTTAACCAAATCTTCTAAATTATTAGGTCTATAAAATGAAATAGTTATGAAGATAACTAAATCATAGTCTCCCATTAAGTTGATGGTAATGAGTCCAACAGTTTGGATGATCATTGGATGGTACCACTGTTAGAAAAGATGCAGGGTTTCATGCATGAATTTTAAAATTTATTTGAAATATAACGCAGTGAAACATGTAAATTAAATAATTTAATCTACAAATGCATGTAATCAAATTACTAAACCCTATACTAGAACCTATAACATGTCATATTATATTTATAAATTAAAAAATAAAAGATTTGATATTGATCAAATCAATACCCTAGATCTGAAATAGTTTCAGATCTAAAACCTAGATCATATCTAGATAAAAGAAGAGATCAGATCTCTTACCTTCATGGGGGTCAAGAACTCCATGATTGATTTTTTTTATTGCCTTTGAAGCCACACATGCGTTCGACCTCTACAGGTAATCTACACGAGGCTGCAACAAAATCAAAGGTTCGTCGAACGAAGATCCACTCGAAGTGCTAGCTTCTTGCAGATCCCTCTGAATAGTTAATCTAAAAATATTCTTCGGATCTCTTGGATATTCTAAGAGATGAAGAATATGAGAAGAAATAAGAGAGAAGTCAAATCTTTTGACCTCCCTATAATCAAAATTAATATTTAATAGAAAAGGATCCTAAGAGAAGACAGATCTTCTCCTTCAGTACATCAACAATTGATATCCTGAAAATATCTCTATGCTAGGACTTGAGAAGACCTTCTTCTCTTGATATTTTTTTAGTTTTCAGATCTTATGATATCTAATTTTTTCATAGAAAAATCTCATGATTTATGGAGAAGAAGGGTTCTAAAAGAAACGTTAAGAAAAGACCTTCTTTTCTTCTTCTTCTTCCATCAGAATATGATCATATCATGTCCAAAATAAGATCACCATGCTCCAACTCTTTGAAGCATGAATTCACCACACCATCCCTCTTTCTCTTTTAGATTTTTTATCATATAAAAAAATATAAAACAAAAAGATATTAATATGAAAGAAAAAACAATAAGAGAAGATAATCTTCTCTCTTACCTTTCTCTCTACAAGACATCAACCTTTGATCTCTTGATTGAAGACTTTTCTTCAAGGATTTTGGCACCTCAAACCACCCATGTAATCCTTATTTCTCTCTTATATTTTTATCATATAAAAACATAAAAAATAAAGAGAGAAAAAAATATGAAAGAAAACCAATAAGAGAAGATAATCTTCTTTCTTACCTTTCTTCTCTACAAGATATCAAATTTTGATCTCTTGTTAGAGGACTCTCCTCCATGGATTTTGGTGCCTTAAACCTCCCAGATCTTTCTCATTCTCCTCTAGTAATTCTTTCAATTTTTTACAAATTTTTGACTCCTATATCATGGCATATGGGGCAGCCTCCTTTTTTATGGCAGACTAGGTCATAAGACCTAATCTAACAAGGAGTCCTTGGGGCATCCAACTCTTGGACGCCCCCTATCTCATTTATTTCATGGATAGCATGAAAATAACCACAAAAGGGGCAACAAAATGGAGGATAAACATAAGAGAAGTTGGCGCAAGAGAGGGAGGGAAGAGTCCTTGTGAAGAGGGACTCTTTCAAAAAGAGAAATAGGCTAAACCACTTTCCACAATGAACCAAATTAATTTTCATATTGAATCAGATCAAATCTGATTCAAATCTTTAAAATAAGTGGTGTGAGATTACTTCTCTTAGATGTAAAAATTATATAAAAATTATCTAAAATTAATTAGTGGGTGTGGGCTTTGATTTTTTTAGGTGGCGCAAGAGAAGATGGAATCCTAGTCTAACTAGGATTCTTATTTAGATTAGGTCAAATACTTTGAACCCAATTTAAATTAATTACAACCTAATTAATGGTGATCCTAGTCCAACTAGGAGTCCAATTAAATTAGATTAAATCATATTTAATTTAAATCCTAACTTAATTAGGAATTAGGTGCATACAAGTCCTAGTCAAACAGGAACTTATTCTCCCTTGCAACTGGCTTATCCAATAAACCAATTAGACTTAATCCAATTAAATCCAAACTAATTCTAATTGAATCATATTCAGTTAGACTTGATCTCAGCCCAATTGCTCAATCAAATTGAGCTAATTAGCAATCCAATTGCTAATGATCCTCCTGTAATACTTGCATTAGGTCAAACATCAATCACATTGATTGTTTAACCTTAGAATGATTCTCAATCATCGATTAACCATCTGATTAGGTTACAACCTCTTATGTGTATGACCCTATAAGTTTGAATCTAAGCTAGAAGTACAGAATTAATTCCTGTACCAGTCGAAGTAACCATCTAGCAATGGTTTCCAACGTCCAGATAGGTCAAATGTATGCAAAGCAACATTCTAAGAACCCTGACCCATGGTTACCGTATAATTCATCTTTTTGACCAATAATGTTCAAGACAATTTGAGCATGCTATCAACACTCATGTAAGTCATCTCTATTGTATCTCAAAATTTTTAAAAATCCCGTAACTCCTCACGAGGATTACCCAGGCCTAGATTTTGCTAAATTGAAACACAGCGAGACATTCTCTTCCTGAAGTTAATCAGGAGTGGTCAATCTCATCTTGACTCACACACTGACTTCACAAGTACTTGACTGTATCCAAAAACTTTTCAAACTTATATTAAAAATACAGGCAGTCCGGCACCAAAGCACAGTGAGTTGCTTGCAAATCATCGTGGTATCTCAGGTCGGAGGGATACTTATACCCATTGGTCTTAGTTAACTACTCTTGATAGTAGAGTATTATATTGGTCATGTTCAATGTAGATGTACTCCTACATCTCATCTGGATGCCATACCAGTGTCTCCACACCACTTGGTTACGAGGACAACCAACGCATATGGCATACAGCGACCTACACTTGATAAGTTATCATCCTTGTTAATAACTTATCATTTAGTCGTGAACAATTTAAGAACCATCTGATAAATCCTTCTTTATCGATTGATTGTGATTTTAAGGACTTCATCATAATTTAGGAGTTCATTTAAGGAAGATAAAACTTTTATGATGAACCTGCCAAATAACTATTATTATTAGATAATTCATATACTAATTCCAATCATCTACCACTTAGATGATAGGCTTTAGGACACATTTCCCAACAACCACACACCTAGTGCTCATCCAATTATTGAAATTATCATTCATAATATGATAATTTAGCTATGTCTTTCTAATAAGTGGTTAGGTTAGTCGAGCCACACTCGGGCTTGGTCATTCGTTAGTCTGATGCGCTAAATTTTATCATGTTAATGGTTGAACCTAACCAGCACTTTTAGTGGAGGCCAAAGCCTACTGAAATATAGCCTAGGATAAAATAAAATATTAAAAATTATGTAAAAAATAATTAATTATGAACCTACCCATAGATGCACAAAAGTTGCCGAGCCACGCTTGGATTCGAATGCAGTTTGTGTGGATTCTAATACCCGCTAAGGGATTAAAATAATTTCTCAAATTAAAGGTAGAGGCTACCAATTTGTATAAATAGTGAGAGAACCTTTAGACTAAAGTTTGAGTCTTTAGACTTAATTAATTCATATACTAATTAGATCTTATTTTTTTTCTTTAAGATATGGCCTCTTCTTTGTCACTCCGATCACTATTGGATAGTGATAAGCTAACAAACCCAATTTTGATATCTGGTATTGAAAATTAAAGATAGTCCTGGAGCAAGAGCGGATCTTATATATTCTGATAGATTCGATACTTAAGGAGTCAATTTTGAACACTCATGATGTGATCCGAGATACTTATCAAAAGTGGCTCAATGATCGAACCATTGTGCGCTGCATTATGCTGGCAGCGATGAGCCAAGTTTGAGAATGCTCAGCTAGGGGACATGTTTCAAATATTAAACGAGTCCTTTAACACTCCTGATAGTGTTAAGAGGTACAAGATCAGTTGTGCTATCTGTTGGACTCTAGTGGCACAGTGAAATGATTAGGTGTTTAAAATTTTCATTCAAAATATCTGACGCACCGAAAACCTGATGCTCAGGAACCCTTGACTATAGCAATCAAAGTAAAATTAAAATAAACTTGGATAAGAAGAATACCTACAGTGCTTATCCCAATTCTAGCAGAGCTTCCATCAAGTGCTCAGGTGTTCACCCTCCAATGGTGATTCACACAAAAACTGATCCAAAAATAGTTCTTCTTCTTGAACCTTGCTTTAAGAGTTCTAGCCCCTAGAACTCGACTAGCCTTGTACCGATCAGGTTTCTCCAAGAACCTAACTTAATCCTCTTAGAATCTTTTTGAATTTTTGAATTCCCTTCTTTAGGATCTTCTCCACCTTTGTCTGGACCTGATTAGGCTCTGTCTTAAGTACCAAAGCTTTGTCCTAAACTAGGATGGGTTGTAAGAAAGAAGGGAGAAGTATATGGGAGAAAATGAAAGTAGATTGGAATATCTTAGACACCCAACATGCAAGCCCTTTTATAGGCATCAGAGGGGTGCCTAAAAGAAAGGACACACCCATCTTAAAGGTCGTATGTGATCTATGTATCAGGTTATTTAAGAGTCTTCAGGACTCTTCTGCATGATGCGTAGATCTGATTTCTCACCCACATGTGCATTCGAGGAGGGATGCTTTCACATCCCATCTCAAATAAAAAAAATCCAAAACTTGCTATGTGGTAAGAGGATTAAATTCTAATTTCAAAACATCAGATAAGGAAAGGGAAGACACCTCTTCAGAAGGATTTAAATTCGTATCTGTCCACCCTCTTTTCTTATCACCACACATGCGCACACAATAGGTCGCTTCTAGGGTCTATTTGACCATGAGATATATCTGGAAAAATTTCAGATAAATTTCCATATAAAAGTAGATCAAATAAGAAACATTATCTGATAAGTGGTATTCCATTTAAGTCAAAATTGATTAGTAGAAAGACTCTCCAAACGTGAGGAGATGTGTTAGTCCAAATCTGCACGTGCGCTGCTTTGATTTCTTTCCAAGCTTATCTCCATGCATAAATTTCAAAAAAAATCCATCTCATACTTTGAGATATGTGCAAGAGGATGGAGGGTGATGTGGGCTACCACATGCATCTTAAAACTAGAATAGAAGGACTTTTCTACTTCTTATCATGCCAAGACGCGCATGCCTGCTCCCTTTTTGTGCACCAAGAGTCTAACCAAGCTTGGACTCTTGGTTAGGACACCCCACAAGGCAATGTGGTCCTTTCCACAATAGCCACACCCTGATCCAAAACCAAATTAGCTCATGGGTCAATTTGCTTTGATCAGAAAGAAAGAATCGAATCGAATCTGAGTCCGATTCAAGGAATTAGGATTTTCACACGTGCTAGCATGCTTACAGAAATCCCTGATTGGATCCAAAATTTCAATCAACCTTATTAAAAGGATCTTTGGCCAATTTTTTTATGTGTGTGATCCATTAGGTTTCACATCTTGCTAGCAATAGGTTCGAGTATAAGTTGACCTAATCTGATTAGACTTCTTCTAATCAATTAAGGTCCAAAACGAGCTAACCCAAGTTCAGCAATTAAAATTTTTTCTAATTGATGATCAAATTAAACTCTTTAATTTGATTAAACCTATAAATCAAGATTGATATCTAGCAATGTATCATGACTATTTAAAAGATGTAGAATTTGATAAAAATATCAAATATATCCTTCAATGGTAAGTTACCATGCAATTCAATCCTTCGATCATCCCTGTATTTCGAACATGTTCATGAGTATGGAATTATGTCAAACACAAACACATATTCATATCGATTCTCTATCAATTAGTGATGACTCCAATGTTAAAATATTAGAAACTCTTTCTAATCTCTATCCTAGCCAAAAGATTTTTCCAAGTCATCTAGTGATGAGAATTCATAGGATGCCATCTTCTCTTACTAGGAGTGATCAATTCTATGTTGACTGACTCACAATCTTCATACACACTCTACCATATCCAGAATATCCTATACATGTCTTAATGCTATGCTTGGCTATGAACCAAAATATGGATTCATATGCATAATATTTCATGATGATCTCAGGTTTAATGATCACTTACACAATCCACTTAAAGAACCATTTTTTGACATACAAATAAGACTTTCATAAGATATTCTCTATCGATGAGTCAATTCAGTCGATTCATTCCTAAATGAGTACCCATATCTTTGTATTAGTGTCCTCACATAAGTGGCTAATGAGATCAGCCACCCTTTTCGTTGAGCATACATAGGATGCGCCAGTCTTTCTGAAATATTGATCTCTGACTGAATATTCTATGATCAAAAATATTTAAAATTAAGATTTTAGAATTTTAGATCTCATAGGCATAACCCATTCATATCTCTTAAAATTATTGCCATAGTCTTTGGGGTTCATCATAATCTTAAACATAGTAAGATATAGCTAAAATGATGAATCAAGTACCTTATTTTATTATTAAATAAAAAATATCACTACATGAGTTGGAAGTTTACAAAGAAAAATTTCATCGCATCATACATGCGATTGGCTTATAGGGTACTCTTTCTTCAATCTCCCACTTGCACTAAAATCAATTATCTTTGCATTTTAATTCTATACAATCAACATGGCGATCAAATAGCTGCTATGATATAGCCTTAGTGAATGGGTCTGCTATATTATTCTTAGTATCTACTCATTCAAAGACAACATCTTATCACTCTATAATTTTTTGAATGAGGTGGAAGCGTCTAAAGATGTACTTGGATCTTTGATGAGACCTAAATTTCTTAGCTTGAATAATGGCTCCAATGTTATCACAATAGAGTGGCATCGATCCTTCAATTTCAAGAATGACTCTTAATTTCATGATGAACTTCTTCATCTAGATAGCTTCTTTAGCAGCTTCACTAGTAGTGATGTACTCTATTTCGATGGTTGAGTCAGCTACTGTCGACTGCTTAGAATTTTTTTAACTCATTACTCCACCATTTAGGAAAAATACATATCCTAAAATGACTTGTTATCATCGAAATCAGATTGAAAACTAGAATCTGTATATCCCTCTAGTTTCAACTCTGATCCTCCTCCATATATTAGAAAGACATCTTTAGTCCTCCTTAGATACTTAAGAATATTTTTCATAGTTTTTCAATGATCCTCCCTTGGATTAGTCTGAAATCTGCTAGCTATGCTTAAAGCATAAGCTACATCAGGCCTGGTACATAGCATAGCATATATTATTGATCCCACAGCTGAAGTATAAGAAATTTCACTCATTCTCTTTCTTTCCTTTGGTGTCTTAGGATATATTTTCTTAGAGAGACGTATGTCATGACTTATAGACAGGTAACATCTCTTACTTGCCTCCATATTGAATCTCTTCAATATGAGATCTATGTACCTAGACTGGGACAAACCTAGCATCTTCTTAGATCTATCTCTATAGACCTTTATACTCAGTATATAAGATACTTCACCTAAGTCTTTTATGAAAAATTTATTCGATAGCCAAGTCTTGATCAATTGCATCATCAGGATATCATTTTCAATGAGCAGTATGCCATCGACATACAGAATTAAGATGACAATAGCACTTTCACTTATCTTTTTATACACACATGGTTCATCTTTATTTTTGACAAAGCCAAACTCTTTAACTGTCATATTAAATCAGATGTTCCAGATCATCGAAGCTTGCTTCAATCCATAGATGGATTTCTTTAGCTTGCATACTTGATTTGCCCTTCCACTTAAGAGAAATCCCTCTGACTTAGTCATATAGACCTCTTCCTCAAGATTATCACTAAGCAAAGTGGTCTTGACACCCATCTGCTAGATATCATAGTTGTGGTATGCAGCTATAGCAAGCAAAATCTGAATGGACTTGAGCATAGCTACTGGTGAGAAAATTTCATCATAGTCAATTTTTTTCCTTTGTTTGAAATCCTTTGCTACCAATCTAGCTTTGTAGGTTTTCACTTGGCCATCTACTCTGATCTTCTTCTTGAAGATCCACTTGCATCCTATTGAGGTCATATCATCAGGCGTATCAACCAAGGTCCACACTTGATTGGTGTTCATAGAGTCTATTTCAGATTTCATGACTTTTGGCCATCTATCTGAGTCTCTACTTATGACAGCTTTCGAATAGGTCAGTGGATCATCATCCTAAATGATGTTGATCGAGTTGTCATTCTCAATGATAAAACTATATCTTAGAAATATTTGACGCACTCTATCTGACCTTCAGAGAGAAGATGTGTATGGTAGACTTATCTTATCCTTGGGTACTTCTGGTTGAGGATCTCCTAATGGTCCAACCATAGGTATTTCTGGATTAGTTTGTAGGTCTTGAACTTCACCAAGTCTAATATTTCTCTCACTGTCTCTTTTTTGGATGAATTTATTTTTCAAGAAACTGATGTGCCTACTAACAAATATCTTTTATTCAGTAGGATGGTAGAAGTACTATTCATTAGTTTTTCTAAGATATCCTACAAACCTACACTTGTCTGATCTAGTACTTAGCTTATGTCCAAAGATATTTTTGATATAAGCAAGATAGCTCCAAATTTTAAGATGTTTAAGATTAGGCTTCCTTCCCTTTCATACTCATATGAGTACTAGTAATAAACTTTGAAGGTACCCTATTTAATATGTATGCGGCAGTCTCTAGGACATATCTCCAGAATAATGCTGGAAGATCAGTGAAGCATATCATAGACCGCACCATATCCATCAAAATGTGATTCCTCATTTCTGCTACACCATTTAGCTATGATGTAGGAGAAGTCCATTCAAAGAGAATACCATAATTCTTAAAATGATCAAGAAATTCACTGGATAAGTACTCTCATCCTCGATCAAATCGAAGAATCTTGATACTTTTTTCAATTTATTTCTTGACTATACTTTGATACTCTTTGAACTTATCAAAAGCTTCAGATTTATATTTTATAAGATATACGTATCTGAACCTTGATAGATCATCCATAAAAGTGATGAAATAGGAGTATCCTCCTTTGGTCTGAGTTATCATCGGCCCACATATATCTAAATATACTAGGGCTAACAGCTCTTTTGCCTTATCTCCATATCCAGAAAATGAAGTCTTGGTCATCTTACCTATGAAATAAGATTCATAAATTTTTAATGATTTATAATCATATGGGTCAAAAAATTTTTCTTTGTATAACTTGTTTATCCTTGACTCACTAATATGACTAAGACAGTAATGCCAGAGATATGTGATAATCATATCTTCTCTCTTTCTTTTCATATTTTTATGAATATAAAAAATATTTTCATTGAGTGCTAGAATTAAAAGATTATTATCAATATAATTATTGCCATAAAAAATATTAAAAAAAAATTAAGCAATCATTACTTATTAACTTTATTTCATAATCTTGTTTTAATAATAAAGATACAAAAATAATATTTCTAATAATCTTAGGCATGTAACAATAGTCTTTTAATTCTAAAGTCTTATCCGAAGGCAAATTAAATATATAGGGTCCCACAGCTTCTATGCTAATGGACTCTTCACTTGTGCCATAAAGCTCAAGGTCATCTCTTTTCAGACTTTTGATATTCTGTAGTCGTTGTAATGAATTACATATATATGATCCACGGTAGTATCCAATACCCAAGTATTAAAGTCTAATGCACTCAATAAAAAATAGGTCTGTATCATATACACATCTTTCGATGCAATACTTGTACCCTACTTCGAGCTTGCTAGGTAATCCTTGCAATTATTCTTCCTATGTCCTAACTTGCAACAACGATAATAGGTAATATCCATGGGGACATTCATTGCCTTCTTATCACTGACTGAACCAGGATCAAAAATATTCAAAATATTGAAGACTTTCTCTTATGTGAATCTAATTCACATGTTCCTCAACCAATCTATATTATACGAATCAGTCAACATATTTTTATTTATGATAATATGCAGTGAGAATGAAGAGCCATAATATAAAATTGAATCTACATAAATTAAGAACAATAGTATAAGCAAATCACTTATGTTTGACATGTATAACTAGATGAGGTCTTTTATTCTAGTTATTACTCTCACTATTTTATCATATACTATAGCCCTCTCTATGGCAGATGAGAAAACTCTAAATAGATTTCTTAGTAGAGATGAAATCTTAATCCCTCGATGAAGCCTTGTGGATATCCCAATAAATCTTAATAGAGATAGAAAAACTTATCCAATTATATCTCATGCAATTCTCAACATAATTTTTGCCTCTAAAAATACTCATAGCCTTTTGGATATCACAACAAACTATAATATTTTTTTAGTTAAGTCAGACCCTTCATTTTCATACAACCATATTTGAAAAATACTAGCCTTATAGATATCACAATAAAGCAACATATCCAAATATACCATAAAGCATGTAATATGCATCAAGACAATCCTACATCAATCACCATAGCAAGCCTTATGGATATCACAACAAACCTACTATAGTCTTTAACAGTGTATTGACTAGGCATGAAGGAAGGCATATGTAGTAATCAAAAATATTAAACAATCTTTATTCAAGATTCAATAATCAATTGATCAGAAAAGTGTTAAGATTGGTGGGAGTCCCACCATTGCTTTCTTTAGATACCAATAAATTGACCAAGTCAGTGAGCGAAACCAATTAAAGAACCACCATACTTGAAATACTCCTTAGACACCAATTGATTAATCAATTTAAAAAATTGGTCAACTACTAGTTCACAATACTATGACTTAATATAATTTTTATGAGGGCTTTAATGATCTCATGCACATCCTAATTCAACCAATCATAATGATGCACTATTACAGTTGTATCATAATAATCATGACAACTATTCATTAAATCAATGCATCTAATCATATCTCATGATCATAATCATGATATCATACAACTAAACATATCTTTAAGATATATTAACATGATCAAAATCATAACTTCAAGAATCTAAATATATCTCTAAGATATATCAGGATTTGGATGTTCAATTAAGTTCAACCATTGACCCGACTTGAACCAAATCAAAATCCCTAGCTTGATCATAATCAAGACAACATTCTAAGCTTTGATTATATAAATCAAGATAGGCTCTAATACCACTATTGGGTTCTGGTGGTATAGTGGAAGGGTTAGGTGTTTAAAATTTTCATTCAAAACACCTGACGCATCGAAACCTTAATGCCCAGGAACCCTTGACTATAGCAATCAAAGTATAATTAAAATAAATTTAGATAAGAAGAATACCTATAATGCTTATCCCAATTTTAGAAAAGCTTCTACTAGGTGCCCAAGTGTTTACCCTCCAATGAAGATTCATATGAAAACTGATCCAAAAACAGCGCTCTTTCTTGAACCTTGCTTCCAGAGTTCTAGCCTCTAGAACTCGACTAGCCTTGTACCGATCAGATTTCTATAAGAATCTAACTTGACCCTCTTAGAACCTTCTCTAAACTTTTGAATTTTTTTCTTTCGGATCTTTCCCACCCTTGTCTAGACCTGATTAGGCTTTGTCTTAAATACCAAAGTCTGGTCCTAAAACTAGGATGGGTTGTAAGAAAGAACAGAGAAGTATACGAGAGAAAATGAAAGTAGATTGGAATATCTCGACACCCAGCATGCAAGCCCTTTTGTAGGCATCAGAGGGGTACCTAAAAGAAAGGACATGCCCATCTTAAAAGCCATATGTGATCTACATATCAGGTTATTTAAGAGTCTTCAGACAGAAGGACTCTTCTACCTGATACATCGATCTGATTTCTCACCCGTGCGTGCATCCAAGGAGGGATGCTTTCACATCCCATCTCAAATGAAAAAAATCCAGAACTTTCCACATAGCAAGAGGATTAAATTTTATTTCAAAACATCAGATAAGAAAAGCAGAGATATCTCCTTCAGAAGGATTTAAATTCGCATCCATCCACCCTCTTTTCTTATCACCGCACATGCACACACAAGGGGTCGCTTCTGGCATCCATTTGACCATGAGATATATCTGAAAAAATTTTAGATAAATATTCATATAAAAGTAGATTAAATGAAAAACATTATCTAATAATTTGTATTCTATTTAAATCAAAATTGATTAGTAGAAAGACTTTAGAAATGTGAGGAGACACAATAGTCCAAATCTGCATGCACGCTGCCTTGATTTCTTTCCAAGCTTATCTCCATGCATAAATTCTAGAAAAAATCCATCTCATACATTGAGATGTGTGCAAGAGGATGGAGGGTAATGTGGGCTACCACAAACATCTTAAAACCAAAGAAGGACTCTTCTATTTCTCATCACGCTAAGATGTGCATGCCCACTCCCTTTTTGTGCACCAAGAGTCCAACCAAGCTTGGACTCTTGGTTAGGATGCCCCACAAGGCAATGTGCCCTTTACAAAGTACCCACACTCTGATCCAAACCCAAATTAGCTTATGCCTCAATTTGATTGATTAACAAGTAAGATTCGATCCAAATCTGAGTCTGATTCAAGAAACTAGGATTTTCACATGTGCTAGCATGCTTACCAAAAACCCTAATTGGATCAAAAATTTCAATCAACCTTATTAAAAGTATTCTTGGCCAATTTTTTTTATGTGTTGATCCATTGAATTCTATATCTAGCTAACAATAGATCTAGATGCAAGTTGACCTAATTTGATTAGACTCCTAATCATTAAGGTCCAAAATGAGCTAACCCGAGTTCCTCAACTAGAACCTTTTTTAATTAACGATCGAATTAAACTTTTTAGTTCTATCAAATCTACAAGTCAAAATTGATATCTAGCAATATATTATGGCTACCCACAAGATGTAAAATTTGATAGAAATATCAAATATACCCTTCAATGCAAGTTACCATATAATTTAATCCTTCGATCTTCCCTGCATCCCGAACATGTTCATGAGTATAAAATTATGTCAAATACAAACACATATTCATATCGATTCTCTATCAATCAGTAATGACTCAAATGATAAAGCATTAAAAACTCTTTCTAATCTCCATCTCACTTTTGGCCAAAAGATTTTTTTGAGTCATCTAGTGATGAAAATTCACAGGATGCCATCTCCTCTTACTAGGAGTGATCGATTCTACATTGATCGACTCATAACTTTCTTACACACTCCATCATATCCAAAATATTCTGTACATATCTTAATGTCATGTCTGGTTTTGAACTAAAATATGAGTTCATATGCATAAGATTCTATGATGATCTCAGGTCAAAAGATCACCTGCATAACTTTCATTTAGAGAACCATCTTTTGACATGCAAATAAGCCTTCCATAAGATATTCTCTATTGGCGAGTCAATTTAGTGAACTCTTTTCTAAATGAGCACCCACATCCTTATATTAGTATTCCCATCAAGTGGCTAGTGAGATTAGCCATCTTCTCCATCGAGCATACATAGGATGTGCCAGCCTTTTCAGAACATTCATTTCTGACTCAATATTCCTATGATCAGGAATATTTAAGATTAAGATTTTAGGATTTTAGATCTCACAAACATGACCTATTCATATCTTTTAAAATCATTGCCTTAATCTTTGAGATTCATCATAATCTTAAACATAGTAAGATGCAACTAAAATGATGAATCAAGTACCTCATTTTATTATCAAATAAAAAATATCACTATATAAGTTCAAAGTTTACAAAAAAAAGTTCTATCGCATTATACATGTGATTGGCTTGTAGGGCACTCTTCTTTTACTATCTTCAATGCTCGAATGAGGGAAGGGGCATCAATTATTGATCATGTATTGTACATGATCGAGTTAATTGAATGCTTAAGCAAGTTCAAGTTTTTCTTACATGAACAACTTGGAAAAGATATGATTTTAAACTCTTTGCCTAAATCATATCTCCCATTTCTTACTCATTTCAGAATGATAAAGTCTGTAGTGAACTATCATAGCTTTCTGAAGTTGTTACAAAACTTTGAGAAGGATCACCAGCTCTAAAAGGAGTCGGTGAACTTAGTGGGAGGACCTTCTTCTGGGTGTCAACCCTTTAAGAAAGAAAAAAAAGAATAAGAAAAAGAAGGTGCATAGTGCTAGGATGTCTCAACCTAGTCAGATCAAGAAATCCAAAACTGATCAAAGTCAGGCAAAGTACTTCTATTGCAAGAAGCAGAGTATTGAAAGAAGAACTGTCCTCAGTACATTGCCTTTCTGGATCTGAATAGATCGAATAAGAAGAAGAAGTAAGCTGTTGCTGGGCAAGATATTTATATGATAACTCCTTGCAACTTCTCTATTTGCAATTCTACTATTTGGATATTAGATACTAGAAGCCATATTAACATATACAATTCATTGCAAGGTCTGCAGGTTAGTAGGAGATTTAAAGAAGGTGAGAGATTCCTTAATGTTGGATGGAAGATCAGTTTCAGTTCTAGCTATAAGGATTGTCAAACTTGTATTCAAGTCAAATATAGTTGTTCTTAGTGAATGTCACTTCTGTCCTAGTTTTTAATTGAATATAATTTTTGTAGGCCTTTTGGCCAAAAATAGTTATAAAATATCAATAAAATTTTTTTTATAATATCATTTTGAATGGTATTACTATTATGAATGGACAATTGAATAATGGGATTTACATATTATCATCGCTTGTTAATATAGTATACACATCCGGTAAACATCCTAAAATAGATGATGTGTCTGATATCTACCTTTGGCACTATAGGCTAGGTCATATTAACAAGAACAGGATAAATATGCTGACACAAGAGAAAATCTTTGAAGTCAATGATTGTGAAGCACTGCCAACTTGTGAGTTTTGTCTTCTTGAAAAGATGACCAAATCACCTTTTACTAGAAAAGGTGAGCGAGCCATTAAATTTCTAGATCTAATACATACTGATGTATGTAGACCTATGAATATAAGTGCTAGAGGTGGATATTATTACTTTATTATGTTCGCAGATGATCTATCTAGGTATGGGTACATTTATCTTATGAACATAAATCTGAGTCATTTGAAATGTTCAAATGATTCTATAATAATATTGAAAAATAAATTGATAAGAGAATTAAAACTCTTCAATCAGATCGAGGAGGAGAATATCTTACTGGTGAGTTTTTGATATATCTTAAGGAGAATAGAATTCTCTCTCAATGGACCCCTCTTGGGACACTACAATATAAAAAGATGTCTGAAAGGATGAATTGAACTTTGCTAGACATGATTCAGTCCTTGATAGGTTTTGTGAGTCTATCGATTTTCTTTTGGGCATATGCATTCGAATCAGCTTATTACTTAATAAGGTTCTGAGCAAGTTGTAAGAAAAACTTCATATGAGATGTGGATAGAGCGTAAGCTAGCCCTCTCACACCTTAGGGTCTGGGGATGTCCCACTTATGTCAAGCATTTGAAAACAGACAAGCTTAGACTTAGGTCTGATAAATATTTATTTATAGGGTACCAAAAAGAGATTAAGGGATATTTCTTCTACCAGGCTGATGAACAAAAGGTGTTCGTCAGTAGTAAGGTATATTTTTTAGAAAAAAAAATCTTTAGTGAAGGAATCAATGCCTCAAATGTCGAGCTTGATGAAGTTCGATGATAAAAGAACCGATATCAGTGACTAAATTTGAATCGAATTTGATTCAATCAAACCCAAATCCCAATGTAGAACCACCCTTAAGGCAGTCCGGTAGAGTACTACATCAGTCAGATAGATACTATGGTTTTTTAGTTTGGGACGGTGATCTTATTGAACTTGATGAGAACGATGAGGAGCTGGTCATCTATATGGATGCGATGCAGAGATCTGACTCTAAGAAATGGCTTGAAACCATGAAATCCAAAATGGAGTCCATGAAGGTCAATAGTGTGTAGACAATTGTTGATCCACCTGAAGGGGTAAAACCTATAGGGTGTAAGTGGATCTTCAAAAGGAAAAGGGGCATAGATGGAAAGATGGAGACCTATAAAGCCCGTTTGGTTGTTAGAGGGTATTGTCAGTATTATGGTATTGATTATGATAAATATTTTCTTCTGTGATAATGCTCAAGTCCATTCGATTATACTTGCGGTAGCAACATACCTAAATTATGAAATTTGACAAATGAATTTGAAGACAGCTTTCCTAAATAGAGAGCTAGACGAAGAGGTGTATATGATGAAGAAAAAATTTATCCAATCACATCAGATGCCAGAAAGGTAGAATAAATTAGCAATTAAAATTTTCATAATACTTATGAATTCTCATCTTGATTCACAATAGAAAATAATCAAGATTGAAGAAGCTCCTTAATTAATATGCTTTGTGAGATATGGATGCACAATCCTCTACTTTACGTGCACACCAAATGCTATAGGAGAGAAGGATGAACTCTTTCTTTAGAGAGGAAGGAGAATTACACTTGAGATATAATTTCAAGGCTTTGGAGCAGCCCACATGCTACCATGTTAAGATGAGGGAGGATGCCCAGAGGAGAGAGAAGCACAGGGAGAGAACACACCTAAAAGAGAGGGAATGCCCACACCAAGAGGATTCTCCACACAAAGCCTAGGATTGATTTTTGATTTCTTCCTTCTCCACACTCCTCTTTTTATAGGCAAGAGGTCATAGATCAAATCAAACTCTTTTGGGTGCTAGAAAAGGACTTTCTATGTTTGAATCAAATCCAAACTCCCTAAAACATAAAGAATCCTAATCCAAGTAGGAGAGGTATCTCTTTTCATTATGGCGCACGCCTAAGAGGATGGGCCTATTTTCAGCCCCTTTCCAACCACCTTGGCTGGCCCATAAGGAGAGAGAATGTCTGAAAAAGTGGCTAAGTGGATCAAATTAGATTTGATTCAAATTTAGATCAATTCAAATTCAATTTGAATCCGATTTAAATTAATTTTGAAAAGACTGCTGATCCTAATCCAATTAGGATTCTTGTCTAAGTCCAACTTGAAAAATTAATCCAATCAAGCCTTAATAAAATTAAGTCCAATTATATTAGATCTGATCTAAAGTAATTAGGACTTAATCTATTCTTTCATAATTGCTTGAATCATTGATTTGATTTAATTTATCCCCAAAATCAAACCTGCATCTCATGCACAGTGCTAGCCAAATATAGTCAGTGTTTAATTCCGTATGACCTATAACTTAATTCTCAATCAAGTTAATCTACATATTCAATCAAGTCTTATACTTTCAAATTGAACATATAAATATCTGATCAATTCTTTCCTACTTTGTTTAAATTTTATGCACGACTCCATAGATTCGAACACTAAACCTATAGCATAGGAACTCCTTCCTATACTAATCAAAGTGATCATCTAGCAATGATATCCGATGTCTGGATAGATCAATATTTACAAAGCAATATTCAAGAGCTTCGATATATGGTTACTGTATAATTCATCTCTTTGATCTTAATGCTCAAGATGACCTAGGGTTTAACTGATAACCCTGAAATGATCAACCACATCGTGTTTCAATCTTTTAAATCCATCACATTGATTTCTCTGACCAAGATTTTACTAAATTGAAATACAGTGATGTATTAACTTTTATAATTCAAAGGGATCAATCCCATCTTGATCCATACATAGATTTTGTAAGTACTTGATTTTACCCAGTAGTCTTCCATCATTACATTAAAAATGCAAGTAGTCCGATACCTAAGCACAGTGAGTTGCTTGCAAGTCACTATGGTAATCTCAGGTCTGAGGAACACTTATGCCCATACATTTTATGAGCTGCTCTTGACAGCAGAACATTCAACAGGTGAGCCACTTGTTCAGTGATGATGTACTTCTACATCTTACCTATATGCCATACCAATATCTTTATACTCTTTGGTTATAAAGACAATCAATCTATATGGCACATAACGATCTACACTCGATAAACATCATCGTCCAATTAAAGATGCATCATTTGGTTGTGAACATATTTAAGAATTATTTGATAAATCTTCATTTATCGATCATAATATAGTTCTAAGGACTTCATCACAACATAAGAGTTCTAATAATAAAGATATACACCTTATGATGAAAAAATCAAAATAACTTTTATTCATTGATCAATAATTCATTTATAAAATCTAATTATTTACAATAAGCCAATTGGCTGGAACATAATTTCCAACAACTTTCACTTGAAGTAAAGCTAATCAGGGCAGTATCTTATACCCATCTTCAACTTATGATCATTGAACTATTTGATCTCGAGAGCTTTAGTGAAGGGGTTGGTCAGGTTCTTTGTTTCATCAATCTTTTCTAGTTCGACATCACCTCGATTCATAATTTTATGAATAAGATGGTAGCATCACAGAGTATATTTGATTCTGTGGTGTGACTTGGGCTTCTTTGCTTATGCTATGGCTCTAGTACTATCACAATATAATAAAACTAGACCATCAAAAGAGGAAACCACTCCAAATTCAATGATGAACTTCTTTAACCAAATAGCCTCCTTTGCAGCATGAGATTCCCATCATATTCTACTTCGCATACTGAGTCAGCCATCGTATGCTCCTGGAACCCTTTCAGTAGATTGCTCCTCCGTTCATGGTGAACACATAACCTGACATGCTTTTACTATCATCGTAATCTGACTAAAAATTGAAATTAGTATATCCCACAAGTTTTAAGTCAGCATCTCCATAGATAAGCCATGGATCTTAGTATTTCTTAAATACTTAAGGATTGTCTTCACAACCTTCCAATGGTTCTCTTCTGGATCAGACTAGTACCTACTCACTACTCCTAGTGAATAGGCCATATCTGATCTTGTACATATCATGGCATATATGATGGACTCCACTAGAGGCATGTGGGACTCTACTCATACGCTCTCTCTTCTGAGAGATTATTAGATAATCTTTCTTGGAGAGAAAAATTTCTTGGTCTATCGATAGATAGCCCTTTTTGGAATTCTCCATACTGAACCGTTTCAGTATGGTATCGATGTATGTGGATTGGGACAATCTAAGCAACCTTCTAGATCTATCTCTATAGATCTTCATCCCTAGGCTGTAGGATGCTTCTTCCAAATCTTTTATGAAGAACTATGATGATAGCCACAGCTTTACACTTTGCAAAGCTGGAATGTGATTTCTTATTAACGGTATGTCATTCACATACAGTACAGGAAAGATAACTACAGAATTGTTATCCAACTTGTGGATGCAAGGCTCTTCTCTGTTTCTAAGAAGCCATACATTTTGATCATCATATCAAAATGCATGTTCCAACTCTTAGATGCTTCAATCCATAGATGGACTTATTTAGCTCACATACTTTAGATTTATCTGAGGATGCGAACCCTTTAGGCTATATCATATACACCTCTTCTTCCAGCTCCCATTAAGAAAAGTGGTTTTGACATCCATTTACTAGATCTCAAAATCTAGGTATGTCGCTATCGCAAGCATGATTTGGATGGACTTGAGCATTGCCAAGGAGAGAATATCTTGTCATAATTAATATCATAATACTGATGGTATCTTTTGACAACTAGACGGACTTTATAGGTCTCCACCTTCCCATCTGCTTCCTTTTCTTCTTGAAAATTTATTTACACCCTATGAATTTAATCCCTTCAGGTGGATCAACCAGTATCCATACACCATTGATCTCCATGGACTCCATCTTGGATTTTATGGCATCAAGCCATTTATGGGTGTCGGGTCTTTGCATAGCATCCATGTAGGTGATTGGATCCTCATCATTCTTATCTAGTTCGATAGGATCATCATCCCAGACCAAAAAACTATTGTATCTATCTGGTTGATGTGGTATTCTATCGGATCTCCTTGATGGTACCTTTACAGGCTCTAGATTTGATTCTTCAATCAAATCTGATTCTGTATGTGTCGGTATTTCTACCTCACAAACTTTACTAAGTTTGATTTTAGTGACATTAGTTCCTTCTTCAAGAAACTTCTTTTCTAAAAAGACTATCCTATTGCTGATGAACATCTTTTATTCTTCGATGAGATAGAAGTAGTACCCTTTAGTTTTCTTAGGGTACTTTATGAACAAGCATTTATCAGATCTAGGTCCAAACTTGTCTGTCTTTAAATACTTTACATAGGTTGGACATCCCTAAACCCTAAGGTGTGAGAGTACTGGCTTACGTCCTGATCATATCTTATATGGTATTTTATTTACAGACTTGCTTGAAATCTTATTAAGTATGTAGCAAGCAGTTTCAAGAGCATATCTCCAAAAAAAGATTGGCAGAATCGCAAAGCCTATCATGGATCAACCATATCTAATAGTGCTCGACTTCTCCTTTCTGACATCCCATTATGTTGTGGTGTTCAAAGAGAGATCCATTATGATAGAATCTCATTCTCTTCTAGATATGTTAGAAAATTATTGGTGAGGTACTCACCTCCTCGATCGGATCGAAGAGTTTTAATATTCTTTTCAGTCTATTTTTTTATTTCACTACTAAATCATTTGAATATTTCAAATGATTCAAATTTATGCTTCATAAGATAGATGTACCCATAACTCGATAGGTCGTCAATAAATGTAATGAAGTAATAATATCCTCTCTAGCACTTATGTTCATAGATCTACATATATCACTATGTACTGGACCTAGAACATCATTGGCTCGCTCACCTTTTCGCTTAAAAGGTGACTAGATTATCTTACTAAGTAGACAGGATTCATAGGTCGGTCATAATTCATTATCATTAATTTCAAGGATACCCTCCTTGATTAACTTGTCTATCCTATTCTTGTTCACATGACCCACCCTACAATGCTAAAGATAGGTGTCGCTGACATTATCTATCTTAGGATATTTGTTTGATGTGTACATTATACTAACAGACTGTGATAGTAAGTATATGCCATATTTCTATTGTCTCACATAATTTTAATATTATTCATAATGATATCATAAAAATCATCCTTATTAAAAACTTAAAATCAAGTTTGGCCAAAAGGCCTATAGCAATGACATTCATCAGAAAGGAAGGACAATAATGACACTCATCTAATATGATACTATTAGACTCGAAAATAAGCTGTATAGTTCTTAAAGTTAAAACTAGAACAAAGCTTCCATCTCTAACATTGAGGAACCACTCGCATTCTCTAAATTTCTACTGACCTACAGTCCCTACAATGAATTGCAAATATTAATTGGACTTTTAGTATCTAATACCTAGATAGTAGTATCATAGACATAAAAATTACAAAGAGTTATCATATAAGTACCTTGCGAAGCAATAGATTGCTTACTTCTCTTATTTTTTGATCTGTTTGGGACAAGGAAAGCTATATTTGCAGGATAGTTCTTCTTCCAATGACCTAACTTCTTACAGAAGAAGATTCTATCTGGCTCTTATCGACTTTCAACTTTTTGCCCTGCTTTGGCTTTGGATCGATAGCATGACTCTTCTACATTCTTTTTTTTTTTCCTCTCTTGGAGGAATGATGACCTATAGATAATCCTCACACAACATGCATCGGCTCCTTTTAGAGTTGATGGACCTTCTCGAATGTCTGCAGCAACTCTAGCAAACCATGATAGTTCATTGCAGGCTTAGTTATTCTATAATGATTCAAGAAGCATAGGTAAACTTCGATAGCGAGTTTAGGATAGCATTCTTGTCCAACTGTTCATGTAATAAAAAGTCAAATTTGCTTAAGTGTTCAATCTTCTCGATCATGTACAATACATGACCTATGACTCATGCTTCTTCTCACATACGGGCATTGAACATAGTGCAGGAGGTTTTGTATCTCTCAGCATCCTTAGAGGTACCGAAAGACTTATTCAATAATTGAATCATCTCCTCGAGTTGCGTATCCTTAAACTTACAGCTAAGTTCATTATTCATGGCTACCCTCATGATATAACGCACTGTAGTTCGATCACTGAGCCACTTCATATAAGTGTCTCTTGCAGCACGGGGTGCGTTGATAGCAGATTCTTCGGGTGCGGGATCCATAAGTACATAGAAGATCATTTCATACTCCAGGACGATCTTAAACTTTTGATACCAACTATCAAAATTTGGTCCGATAAGTTTGTCACTGTCCAATAGCGATCGGAGCAACAATGTGTTGGCCATAGCTGAAAAGAAAACCAAAAACTTAGTAGTATATGAATTATTTAAATTCTAAAGATATGAACTTTAGTCTAAAGATCTTCCACTATTTTATATGAATTGATAGCCTCTACCTTCAATTTAAAAAATTATATTAATCCCTTAGCGGGCATTAGAATCCACACAAACTGCATTTGAGCCCAAATATGGCTTGACCAATCCTAATGCATCAATGGATAGGTTCTTAACCAATTGTTTCATCAAATAATTTCTGATAATTAGGTTTTGCCACAGGCATCTCTTCAGTAGGTGTGTGGTGCCTCCACTGAAAATCTTGATTAGGTTCAATCATTAGCATGACAACACCAAGTGCATCCAATAAATGAATGCCCAAGCCCGAGTGTGGCTCGACCAACTTGACCATGGATCGAAGGGCACAACAAGGTGGTCATATGATGAATGATAATTCCAATACCCAATAAACACCAGGTATGTGGCACCTCCAATACCTATTTAGAATATTGGATGCATTTTTACGCACCTTAATGGGAGGCTATGAACTAGTTATCCCTACTGTATCATTTTAAGGATCTAATAATTTAAAAAATTTAATTTAAAGATTTGAGAATAAAAGAAGAGATTGACCTACGAGTCATAAATCCTTCCACTGACTTCACCAAGTTATGAAGAGGACTTCATACAAGCTGGTTTAGAGATATCTAAATCAATCATACTGATTTATCTTAATGACATGGGTCAGTTCGAATCAATTAATGATCTAATCAAAATATGATCTATCGAATTGATCAGATAAGTGAGATCGATGAGAGGATCTGTCTCGACTTGCCTTAGACACCATCGTAATGGCTCGGTAAGCAAACTCTCAATCAAAAACCACCGATCAAATTGCCTTGCAATATCGCCAAGCTTACCTTAGATATTAATTGGTTGATTAGTTTCAATTTAGTCAGCCAAAGAACTTGGGCTAAACCTTTAAGCCATGGTCATGGTCCAATTGGTATGATCAAAAATATGGACTTGATCAAGCTACAACTATTGAGGTTGATCTAAAAAAATTCTGATCTAATCTAATTCAATATTTGATTAGATATAATTAATTTTTCTAATTGATCCATATTTATTTCTAACCCTACATCTAACCTAGTTAGAAGACTTGATTCATGCTAACCTATTGTCCATCGATTTATGAGGTATCTTAAGATCTTCAATTCTCAAATCAAGACCCTTTTAAAACTTAATTCCAAATTAAGTGTGTGAAATGTATATTTCAGTTTGTAGAACTATTTTGATAGGATTTCAAGTGAAGCATACCATATATTTTAAATCAAAATTTAATTTTTAAATATTATATTTAATAATTAAATATGTATCAATTTTATGTATACATCACATGCATCATAGAAATTCAGATTTCTACATCACATGCAATCATACAATTCAGACCATAAAATCTAATTTTCATATGTAAATTTATTTTACTAAAATTATAATTAATCATAAATTATTTTAAATTTAATCTAAATATATTCATGATCAAAATAATTTTAGAATTTTTTTTGCTATTCTTCATCATGAGTCTTAATCATAAGGCACCCCTACATGTCATAAGAGCATCCTATCGAATAGAAAGAGAGAGTCTTAAATCTTACTTGCTCTTATGACTGGATGTCTTGATGATCCTCTCAATTCGAGTACTGGACTACTAAGATCTAAAATTTAATTTTAAAAATTAATTATATCACCATATAAATTATCAAACAAACTAGGCATGTACATGAATATGATCATATCATATATATTATACATATAATTCTAATAGATCATGGCATCAGATCATTATTTCAGATCTGAACCTAAATTTATATAGCATATAAAATAATTAATTTAGATCTAAAATAATATAGAAATCTATTTCAAATATATGTATGATTGTATAGAAAAATTCTGATTAGAGATGTGATCAAACATGTATCAATATTATGCTGAAATCAGATCTAAAATTTTATCAAATAAATTTGGATCTGAGCCTGATTTAAACTTCAATTCTCTAATTAAATTATATCATAAAAAATCTATCAAAATAGATTTAAATTCATGCATAATCAGGTGTTAAATTAGCATAAAAATCTACACTAAAAATTTTACTAAAATAGATTTTCAGTAGTCCAGATTCAGAGGCTGATTTTGATTTGATACTCTGATCAAAACCAAATAAAAAATATACAAGAGATATCAAAAGAGACCAATGTTTAATCACATTAAAAATTTGATTTAAAATTAGATCAAAAAAAATCAAAAAAATCTCAAAATTTGACTATGTGATCATAACATACAGGGCCGACTCTAATACTAATTGAAGAAAAAATTCATCCGATCGCATCGGATACAGAAAAGAAGAATAGATTAGCATATAAAATTTTATAATACTTATGAATTCTCATCTTGATTTATAGTAAAAAATAATCAAAATTGAAGAAGCTCCTCAATCAATATGCTTCGTGAGATCCAAATGCGTGGATCCTCTACTTTGCATGCATGCCAAATACTGTAGAAGAGAGGGATGAACTCTTTCTTCAGAGAGGAAGGAGAATTACACTTGAGATTGGATCTCAAGATTTTTGAACAGCTCACATGCCAATGCTCCAAGAGGAGGGAGGACGCCCAAGAGGAGAGAGAAGCCTAAGGAGGGAACACACCCAAAAGAGAGAGGATGCCCACACCAAGAGGATTCTCCAGGCCAAGCCTAGGATTGATTCTTGATTGTCTCATTCTCCAAACCTCTTTTTTTATAGGTAAGAGGTCTTAAATCAAATCAAACTACTTTGGGTGCTAGAAAAAGGACTCTCCATGTTTGAATCAAATCCAAACTCCTTAAAACATAAAGAATCCTAATCCAAGTAGGAGAGGTATCTCCTTTCATTATGGCGCACACCCAAGGAGAGGGGGCTGTTTCCACCTATACCTATAAAAAGTGGCTAAGTGTACCAAATTAGATTTGGTTCAGATTTGAATCAATTTAAATTCAAAAAAACTGCTGATCCTAATCCAATTAGGATTCTTGTCCAAGTCCAACTTGATAAATTAACCCAATCAAGCCTTAATAAAATTAAGTCTAATTAGATTAAATTTGATCTAAAGTAATTAGAACTCAATCTATTCTTCCATAATCACACGGATCATTGATTTGATTTAATTTATCCTCAAAATCAAACCCGCACCTCATGCAGTGCTAGCTGAAAATAGTCAGTGTTTAATTCTATATGACCTATAACTTAATTCTCAATCAAGTTAATCTACATGTTTAATCAAATCTCATACTTTCAAATCAATCATATAAATATTCGATCAATTTTTTTCTATATTATTTGACTTTTATGTGTGACTCTATAGGTTTGAATACTAAATCAGTAGCATAGGAACTCCTTCCTATACTAATCAAAATGATCATTTAGCAATGATATCCGATGTCTGGATAGATCAAATATTTATAAAGTAATATTCAAGAACCTTGATATATGGTTACCGCATAATTCATCTCTTTGACCCTAATGCTCAAGGTGACTTAGGCTTTAACTGTCAATCCTAAAATAGTCAACCACATTATATTTTAATCTTTCAAATCCATCACAAGGATTATCTGGTCAAGATTTTACTAAATTGAAATACAGTGATGCATTACTCTTATAATTCAGAGAGATTAATCCCATCTTGATCCATATATAGACTTCAAAAGTACTTGACTATACCTAATAGTCTTCTATCACTGTATTAGAAATGTAGGTAGTCCAATACCTAAGTACAGTGAGTTGCTTGCAAGTTACTATGGTGATCTCAGGTCTGAGGGATACTTATGTCTATACATTTTGTGAGTTGTTCTTAATAGCAGAGTGCCAACAGGTAAGTCACTTGTTCGATAATGATATACTCTTATATCTCATCTATATGTCATACCAGTATCTCTATACTCTTTATTACGAGGACAACCAACCTATATAGCACATAACAATCTACAGTCGATAAATGTCATCATTTTATTAATGATGCATCATTTGGTCACAAACATGTTTAAGAACTATTTGATAAATCCTCCTTTATCGATCATAATATAGTTCTAAGGACTTCATCACAACATAAAAGTTCTAAAAATGAAGATGTATACCTTGTAATGAAGAAGTCAAAATAATTTTTATTCATTATCAATAATTCATATACAAAATTTAATTATTTACAATAAGTCAATTGTTTTAGGACATAATTTTCAATATATGATACAACCTGAAGGGTTCATATCTATAGATAAGTCTAAGGTATGCAAGTTTCAGAGATCTATTTATAGATTGAAGCAAGCATCCCGGAGTTAGAATATGTATTTTGATAAAACAATCAGAATGTATGGCTTCATTAAGAATGGATAGGAACCCTGCATATACAAGTGGGTCGATGGTTCCATTGTTGTATTTCTTGTTTTGTATATGGATGATATTCTTTTAATCGAAAATGATATCTCTGTATTATAAGAAATAAAAGTGTGGATGTTGTTATAGTTTTTTATCAGGGATCGAGGAGAAGCAGCTTACATTCTAGAGATGAAGATATATAGAGATAGATCTAAGAGGTTGCTTGGGCTCTCTCAGTTCACATACATAGATACCATGCTGAAACGATTCAGCATGGACTATTCTAAGAAAGGCTATCTTTCGATAAGCCATGGAATTTCTTCTCAAAGAAGGATTGTCTGACAATCCCACAAGAGAGAGAGCGTATGAGTAAAATTTATATGCTTTGATAGTGGGTTCTTTAATATATGCTATGACATGTACGAGGCCAGATATGGCATACTCACTAGGGATAGTGAATAGATATTGTTGGTGTAGAATTCCATCGAAGCCGGAGTTGTTGGAGTCGAGATGACCGCGACTGCCGTCGGGACCTGCAAGGAAAGTCTAAACCGGAGTTGGGGGTACTCTGACAAGACCCTCTGACGCTCAAGTCAGTACTCTACTTCAACAGAAATGGAGTGCTCGAGTGAAAATTTTAGCAGAGTTTTGAGATAGAGTTTAGAGCTTAGAGAAGAATATTTCTGGGGGTCCCTTTTTATAGATAGAGAGAGTAACTGATTGACAGCGATGTCTGTAACCGCCTGGTATGGGCTGTTCAGAGCCACCTGAAGTTTGTTACGGAGAGTAGTGGCATCAGGGGTCGTTCAGGGTCATGTGGAGTTTGTTACGGAGAGTGGAGTGGTGTCTGTTACCGTGACTTTCCAGAGAGTGGTGGAGCCACGCAAATCCATTGCAGAGAGTGGAGCAAGGTAGTGGCCACTGTCGTGACTTGCTAGAGAGTTCGGATCTGTCGGCTGGAGCTCGACTGGGATATCTGATGGAGTAGAATGGCTCTCTATCCTGTCGATCTAGGAGAGGCTCGGATGTTTTTGAGGCTGCTGACAAGTCTACTATTGTCGGATGCCTTTGGCGCTGATGCTATAGGCGGAGTCATCTGCTGTAGAAGCTCGGATGGAGACTTTCTGTTAGTGAAGTTCGGTAGGAGTCCGATTGCTGGGGAAGGCCGTTTGGGATTTGCCTGATGTGGAAGCTCGTCTGAAGATTATCCACCGGAGAAGTCTGATTTCATAAGGAATCTGGTGGAGGGTCGGCCGGCGGTGGACCTCGGATGGCATTGGGGAGGTTCGACAGACATCGGAGGTGATCGATCATTGTAGAAATCTAGCTGTTGAAGTCCGTCCGTCATAGGAGCTCGTCCGATATCCATCCGCTATGAAAGTTCGGATGGAGTCTGGTTCTTGTAGAAGGCTGAAGGGAGACCGCTTATTGTAGAAGCTCGATCGAAGATCGATTGTCGTGGGAGCTCAGAGTAGCGACCTGATCGGTGGGTCCCGCCCCATTATAGAAGCTCGTCTGGGATCTGGCTATGAAGAAGCTCGGCTAAAGTCTACCTGTAATGGAAGTTCGGAAGAAATGTGTTCACTGTAGGAGCTCAAATGGAATTTGCTTACAGTAGAGATCTGGAGTAGACCGCCCGCTATAGGAGTTCAGAGTAGATCGCTCGTAGTAGAAGTTTGGCTCTCACAGGAGCCTGGTTGAAATCCTGAAGGCGGTCGACCGCCATAGAAACTTGGATGGAGTCTGATTACCGTAGAAACCTCATTGTCGAAGAAGCTCGGATATTGATGAAGTCCGGAAGGAGCTCGGAGAATAGTTGATCACTGTAGAAGGTCGGTTGATAGTGAGGCTTAGAGAGCCTTTGGAGCGGCCCGGTAGATAGATGGAGAAGCTCATTGTCGGAGAAGTCTGGAAGCTCGAACGGTCGGGGGGGTTCAGAGAGACGCCACACAAGGTCGGAAGCCGAAGAAGTCCTAGAAGGGTCGGTCTTTTACAAACTTCGATCGGAGGGTATTTTATACCCAACACCAGTCTCTCTACTTTCGAGTTTGGGTTTCGAATGAAGAAAGTACAGAGAAATTCTCACAGCTGAAGTTGCCCCCCTCATTTTTGCACTCGGAGGTTGCCAGATATTTTGGCATTTGGCGCGCTGGTCCCAGAGTCTTTTCAAATCAAAGCAATTCGAAAAGATTTTTTTGGAATTCCCACTGGGGTGTGGCTCTAGGTATGGTGCAATAATGATTTTGTCAGCTGTCAGTCATTTTCAACAGCCTGTCATAGTGAGTGGGACATGCGGCAAGTGCAGGTCAGCCAGAGGAGATCCATGATCATAACTGCTCCGGGCCCTGTTGCCTATTTAAACACGTCCTCCCCTTCAGGGGTTTCACTTTGCCTGAGAGAATCCCTCAGTTTCCTCCTCTTCCCCGAGAGCTCCAGCCTCCTTTAGCATCCTTCTCGGCCTTAGGCATCCTTCGGGTCGACTTCTATCATCCTTGCCGTATTTCCGCACTCCTCGGGCCAACCTAAGTTAGTCCCAGAACTCCTTGCTGTTCTTCTGTTCTTTCTTCTTCGTATTCTATTCATTTAGCTTCCTCGAGAGCTTGTTTGCTGTTTTTTCTGATTTTTTTTTTCAGGATTTTTGTTGCTTCTATTTGAACCAAAATGTCTTCCAATATCTCTCTTCTAGCGGTTCTAAGAGTTCGTCAGCCCCAGTTTCTCAGAGTCCTTGTACCATAGATAGACCCATAGTCGGGATCGAACCTCATCTGGTCTTTGCATCAGACACCATCTCCAGCTCTTTGACTCCGGATGAGCTCTCACTGATAAGGATTCAGTATGGGGTTCCTCCGGAGTACGAGCTGGAGCTTCCCGGGCCAACTGACCAGGCTAGCGCCCCTCCTCCCGACCGCTTCTGTCTGTACCAGGAGGCCTTTTGTGCCGGACTTCGGCTTTCACTTCTACCTTTTGTCGTCGCCCTCTTTCATTTTCTGAATATTTCTCTAGTCTCAATAGCGCCGAACTCCTTTAGGTTTTTGATAGGATTTCTTTCTCTTTATAGTTTAGCTGAAGTTCGGCCGACTCTTTCTTTGTTTAGGAATTTCTACACCTTTAAGCATCATCCCTCGGCAAAGGACTGATAATACTTCTCTCCCCTCAGTTTGATAGAAAGGGGTTGCTGAAAGGCGCCCCCTCTTCTATCCACAATTGGAAGGAGAGGTTCTTCTATATCCGATGCCCGACCTTGGAGCTAGGATTACCCCCTTGGGGCTCTCTGAGAGATTCCGTCCGCCGGGCTTCTAGCCTGAAAAGGGACGACCTCGAAGCCTCCAAAAAGCTTGAGGCCTATCAAGCCCCCCTCCTCTCCGAACTTCTGAAGGAACAACTTTTGTTCAACGTTGGCCTGAGTCCTCTTAACCCTGTCGATACCATTTTTTTTGTCTTATTCCATCTCTGAGTCATGTTGATCTTCTTTTATCGTAGACATGGACGCAAGCATGGCTCGGAGGTTAGCCTAGGGTCTCAAGACCCATAAGAGAAAAGATGCCTCGACTTCGGGGTCGGTGAAGAAAGTCAGGATAGAAGGGACAAACTCGACCGCACCTGCTCCGGGGGCCGTCGCCGTCGAAGTCCCTTCCGATGCCAAACCCGAAGTCTCCCGAGCCCTTTCAAGGAGCCCCCCGATCGAGGATCCCACTCCAGAGGCTCATCCTGAGGGGGCACCCGGGGCCGAAGGGAGGAGGAGAAAGAAGATCCTGGCCTGGAGGAGCTGCAGTCACAAGGCTGCCGTCGAGGGAGCCGACGGCTCCGAGGAAGACCTGGGGGAAAATTCTTCAATAACAGAGATTTAATAAAGAGACTAGTCGAAGGGTGCATTCTGCCCGAGGTCGTCGATAAGATCGTCCTTGCTGATCCTGAGCTGCGGGTTTGAGACTCTCTGAGATCTTTCCTCGAAGTAGGTTAACTCACCTTTTTTCTCCTTCTTGCTTCTTTACTTAATTTATTCTTCAGCCTTTATATTGACTCCCTGACCTTTCTTGTAGATTGGGCATCAGCTTGTCGCCAACATCGAGGCGGTGAAGATAGCCAAGAGGGAGGTAGCTCGGGCGGAGGAAGGTCGCCTGGCTGGGGCCGCCCACCTCGAGGAGAAGATCGTCGAGGTCCTAAGTCTCCAGGAGGTGCTGGAAAAGGAGGGACCAACCTCATCCGATCTGAGGACCGCCTTGGAGGAGGAGAGAAAGAAGGCTGAGGCCGAAGTCTCTGAACTGAAGGCGCAGGCTTCTGAGTTGAAGGCGTAGGTTTTCGAGCTGAAAGTATGGATTTCATCCCTGATCTCGGAGGCAGGGGCCGAGCAGTGGAGGAGTTTAAGGCCTCCTCCGAGATGGAGGATCTAAAGGTCCAGTTCGGCCAGGATGCCTTCATCAAGGGTTTCAAACTCTGCCAAGAGAAGGTGGCTGGGAGGTTTTCTGAACTGGATCTCGACATCCTGAACGAGGCATCCGACGATGAAGCCAGACCATCCGAAGCCGCTGCCGATCCTCCTCCAGTCGGGACCTCGTCGATCACCGCAGCCACCGCTGACGATCTTCTGGAGATGCCAAGCCCCTCTACTTCTGCCCCAGAGGTCTGAAACCTCTAGCTTTATATTTTCCTTTGTAGTGATTTTTTTTTTGTTCTCTTATACTTGGAAATTATTTAATCAATAAAATCGGATCCTTCTTTACAGAGGGTCCCCCTTTTTTTTCCTGTATTCTTTTCCTTATCTTTTATCTTCTTATACTAATCTGAGTTGGCGCTTTTGTCTCCCAACGATAGTGCCCTGCCAAAGCTCTCCCCTGCCACAGGGGATTCCTCTGAAGTTGATGATCCGAGACCTCAGAAGGAAAGTTCGTCAGTTGATGAAGAAATCTAAGAAGCTAGAAAATGAACTTCACCGGCTGAGGAAGAGTCATTCGGAAGTCACTGCGGAAGTTGTTTGCCTTCAGGACCTCCACAGAAAGGGTCTCATGGAATTCACCGAAAGAAGGTTGACTTCGTGATGGAGCTCGAGGAACTCCAAAAATGTGCCAGCAACTGATTTTGGACTCAGGCTTCCAAGATCAGCTCCCTTGAAGTTGAGCTAGCGGCCGCCCGGGAGAAGATCGGCCAGTTAAAAGGGAGCTCATCCTGGCTCACAGTCCAAGCCGACCGCGACTGAGACTGGTCGAAGAAGTTCTCCGACCTTCAAAAATAGCTGCAGGATGCTGAGGCGAACTACAACGCCTATCGAGTCGGCTGGAGTGGGCAAGTAGAGGACTACCGAAGGAAGCTCCAGATGGAGACCGATGAAGTTGCCCGCCTTCAGAGGTAGTTATCTAAGAGAGTCCAACTCACCTCTGCTCAAGGCTCCGACGAGCTTCGCTCCTTGCGGGAAACCATGGCAGAACTGTCTGTGGTTCTTCGGTGGGAGGAGGCCAAATTGCAGCGACTAAAGATTCAGCTGATCCACGAGCAACAGGCGGTCAAACATGTCGAGGCGAGTCTGAGGTCCTGAGAAAGAGGCTTCAAGAGTCAGAGGGTGAGAGTGGCAGTTTCACCAGATGTACCGGATATGCTGCTGAGAAAGATGAAACTAGAGGAAGAAGTTGAAAACTTAAGGCAATCCCTAACAAGACCGAAACTGAGAGCTGAAGTCGGGAAAAGCTGGGCTTCCTTAGAGCTCCTTTCTTTTTTTTTTTTCTTGTCGTCTCTCTTTTTGGCCTTCAAGGCTTTGTAATATATATTTACTAATGAAATGAAAAAAAAATTTCATTACCTTGTCCATTTTGGTATTGAGTTGTCGTTTACCAACTTTTTCTGTCTTTTATCTTGTTCGATGTCGATGTTGTTTGAAGGTTCCTGGTCGTCGCTGTGTTGATTCGCCCTTAGGAACTGAAGATTTTCGACAAGGTTTTCTTCCTCATTGAGACGAGGTCCCTTGTGCCTTTGATGTAGTTTATTTTTCACTTATCACTAGTGTAATTCGTCGCTTTCTTTTTCATCTCTCCTTTTCTTCTGTGTTTGAGTGAGGGTCTTTCCTCTGCTCTTGATGGGGTCATGAGAGTGTAGAGGAGTCATTGAGAAGGCTTTCCTCCTTATCCAGTCTTGATCGATCGAGCCTTTGTTTGCGTCAGGATGAGGTTCTCCTCTTATCCCTGACAGTCAGTTTCAGCTTATGTTAGGATGAGGTTCTCCTTCTGTTCCTAACAGGGCTGTGGGGGCACGTAAGGGCCGCTGCAAGGGCCTCTCCCTCCATCCAGTCTCTAAGTAACCGAGCCTTCAACTTTGCTCATGTTAGGATGAGGTTCTCCTCCTGTTCCTAACAAGGCTGTGAGGACACATAAGGGCCGTTGCGAGGGCCTCTCCCCCATCTGGTCTTTAAGTAACCGACCTTTGACTTTGCTCATGTTAGAATGAGGTTCTCCTCCTATTCCTAACAAGGCTGTGGGGGCACATAAGGGCCGTTGCGAGGGCCTCTCCCTCCATCCGATCTTTAAGTAACCGGGCCTTCGATTTGCTCATGTTAGGATGAGGTTTTCCTCCTGTTCCTAACAAGACTGTGGGGGCACATAAGGGCCGTTGCGAGGGCCTCTCCCCCCATCCGGTCTTTAAGTAATTGGGCCTTCGACTTTGCTCATGTTAGGATGAGGTTCTTCTCCTGTTCCTAACAAGGCTGTGGGGCACATAAGGACCATTGCGAGGGTCTCTCCCCCCATCCGATCTTTAAGTAACCGGGCCTTCACTTTGCTCATGTTAGGATGAGGTTCTCCTCCTGTTCCTAACAAGAGTGTGGGGGCACATAAGAGCTATTGCGAGGGCCTCTCCCCCCATCCGGTCTTTAAGTAATCGGGCCTTCGACTTTGTTCATGTTAGGATGAGATTTTTCTCCTGTTCCTAACATGCTTAATTTCGATTGAATGAGGGAGTTACTTCCTGTCATTATAAGTTTATGCCAAAAGGATAAATATGTAAATATAAAACTTTTATTTAAGGCAAAGCTATTGGTAATACATCCACAGATTTTTTGGACCCTATAGCCGCGGAAGGTCTGCTCCCCATCGGGGTCCTCCTGAGATGGAGTTGATAATCCCAATTGGAGGCCGATCTTCAGGCTGCTCCTCCCTCCTTGGCGGCTCCGGCTGCGGCAGGGCCCTAGGCCAGTCTTCCTGACCTTCTGGTCGGTGTTGAATGAATCTATCGGGCCGACTTCGCCTGATAGCTCCTCAATTTCGTCTCGGAGCTAAATACATTCCTCCGTGTTGTGGCAGTGGTCACGCTAATAGAGGTAGAATTTGTTTGGGTTGCGCTTCCTAGGGTGCGAGCGCATCCTTTTCGGCCTCGGCAGTTGCTCCCTGACCTCCATCAGCACCTAGGCTTTTGGAGCATTGAGAGGGGCATAGCTACAGAATCTTCTCGGGGAAGAGCTCTGCCGAACTCTACGGTCTGGGCTTCTCTGCCTACAAGCCTGGGGAGGAGTCTGGACACGCTTGTGTCTGGAGGGAGTTCGAGAACGTGGCCGAGCTTCACTCGATCCTTTTTCAACTGTGGGCTTGCTAGAGTCCCCCGCCTGCCACTGCTTCGTGGCCTCCTCATCCTTCATCTTGAAGGCTTCTTCTGCTCGGACATATCCTTTGGCTCGAGCTAGCAAATCAGCAAAGTCTTGGGATATTTCTTTTCCAGAAAAAATAGAAGATCGTTCTTTTGAAGACCGCCCTTCAGGGTGGCCATCGCGACCGATTGATCCAAGTTTTAACCTCCAGCGTGGTGACGTTGAAGCGGTTGATGTAAGCTTGGATGGATTCTCCCTCCTTCTGCTTGATGTTGATAAGGGACTCCGAACCTCTCCGGAGATGCCGACTGCTAACAAAATGAGCCACAAACTGGTGGCTCATCTGATCAAAGGAGAAGATAGTACCCAACTTAGTATCGAGTACCATTTCTTGCTGCTCCCTTCAGAGTAGATGGGAAAGCTCGGCATAAGATGACGTCTGACATGCCATGGAGCAGCATCATTGTCCGGAAGGCCTCCAGGTGGTCAACCAGATCCGAAGTCCCATCGTAGCTTTCGAATTGGGGGAGCTTGAAGTTTGGTGGGATCGGTTCCTGCATGATCATTTGAGAGAAAGGAAGGTCAGTACAGATATCCTCAGCATAAGCAGGGGGAGCATGGCGGAGCTCTTCGATCTGTCGGTTCATCTCCTGGATCCTCCGATCCAGGAGGTCCTCTCAACTGGAGTCTCGAGGGTCTTCTGGTAGAGTGGAGGTAGGGATCCTCCGGGAGTGAAATCATGATCAGACTGAGGGCTCTCCACCCTCGAATTTTTCTTTCCAGGGAAGACAGGATGACTGGCCCAAGTGGCTCGCCCTACTGCTAGATCTTGGAACTCCGACGATGCTCTTTCCAACCGCACTGATGCCTGCGGCTGTTGCTGCTGCTGCTGCATGGCCTGCACTACTTCGATGAGGCCTCTGACCTACTGAACTAGCAAGTCAAACTGCTTCATACTGACCACCATTGCCGAAGGAGGAGGAGGAGCCTGGGAAACTGAGGCAGGGCTGGAGCCTGAGATCTGGCTGTGGAGGCGTGGATCGCCTGGTGGATGCCTTTCGGGGAGGCATCAGGTGGAGATATAGTAGGGAAAGGAGAGGAGGACGTCAAAGAAGATGACTGGAGGTAGTCCCGTTGAGCACTCCTTCAAGAATAAGGATACTACGAAGATGCGTGCCCTCCTTCTAGCGCCAATTCTGTTGGTGCAGAATTTCCCGAAGTCAGAGTTGCTGGAGTCGAGATGACCACAGCTATCATCGGGACCTGCAAGGGAAGTCTAAATTGGAGTTGGGGGTGCTCCGGTAAGATCTTTCGATGCTCAAGTCAGTACTCTGCTTCAACAGAAATGGAGTGCTCGAGTAAAAATTTTAGCAGCATTTTGAGAAAGAGTTTAGAGCTTAGAGAAGAACGTATTTGGGGGTCCCTTTCTATAGATGGAGAGTGTAATTGATTGACAGCGACGTCTATAACTGCCTGGTAGTGGGCTGTTCAGAGCCGCCTGGAGTTTGTTACGGAGAGTAGTGGCATCAGGGGTCATTCAGGGCCACGTGGAGTTTGTTACGGAGAGTGGAGTGGTGTCCGTTGTCGTGACTTGCCAGAGAGTGATGGAGCCATGTGGAATCCATTGCAGAGAGTGGAGCAGGGTAGTGGCCACTGTCGTGACTTGATAGAGAGTTTGGATCTGTCGGCTGGATCTCGATTGGGATATCTGATGGAGCGGAATGGCTCTCTATCCTATCAATCTAGGAGAGGATCGGATGTTTCTGAAGCTGCTGATGAGTCTACTGTTGTCAGATGCCTTTGGCACTGATGCTACAGGCGGGAGTCATCTGCTGTAGAAGCTCGGATGGAGACTTTCTATTAGTGAAGTCCGATAGGAGTCTGATTGCTGGGGAAGGCCATTTGGAATTTGCCTGATGTGGAAGCTCATCTGAAGATTATCCGTCGGAGAAGTCCGATTTCATGAGGAATCTGACAGAGGGTCGGCCGGCGATGGACCTCGGATGGCATTGGGGAGGTTCGGCAGATATCGGAGGTGATCGGTCATTATAGAAATCCAGCTGTCGGAGTCCATCCGTCGTAGGAGCTCATCCGATATCCATCCGTTATGGAAGTTCAGATGGAGTCTAGTTCTTGTAGAAGGCTGAAGGGAGATCGCTTATTGTAGAAGTTCGATCGAAGATCGATTATCGTGGGAGCTTGGAGTAGCGACCTGGCGGTGGGTCCTACCCCATTGTAGAAGCTCGTCTGGGATCCAGCTACGAAGAAGCTTGGCTGATGTCTACCTGTAATGGAAGTTCGGAAGAAATGTGTTCACAGTAGGGGCTCGAATGAAATTTGCTTATAGTAGAGATCCAGAGTAGACTGTCCGCTGTAGGAGTTCGGAGTAGACCGCTCGTAGTAGAAGTTCGGCTCTCACAGGAGCCCGATTGGAATTCTGAAGGCGATCGACCACCGTAGAAACTTGGATGGAGTCTGATTACTATAGAAACCTTATTGTCGAAGAAGCTCGGATATTGATGAAGTTCGGAAGGAGCTCGGAGAATAGTTGATCACTGTAGAAGGTAGCTGACAGTGAGGCCTAGAGAGCCTTTGGAGCGGCCCGATAGATGGATGGAGAAGCTCATTATCAGAGAAGTTGGAAGCTCGGACGGTCGGGGGGGTTCAGAGAGATGCCACACAAGGTCGGAAGTCGGAAAAGCCTTGGAAGGATGGTCTTTTACAAACTTCGGTCAGGGGATATTTTATACCCAACAGATACCAATCTGTTCTGGATGAGAACCATTGTTTAACTATTTAAGAAATACTAAGGACTAATGGCTTGTTTATGGAGAATCTGACTTAAAACTCATGGGATATACTAATTTCAGCTTTCAATCATATCATGATGATAGTAAAAGCATATTGGAATGCACTTTTATCCTAAATGGTAGAGCTATTTACTGAAAAAATTTCAAGCAGCATACTATGGTTGACTCTGTATGCAAGGTAGAGTACATCGTGGCATCCGATGCTGTCAGAAAAGCCGTATGGTTGAAAAAATTTATTAACGAGCTTAGAGTGGCATCATTCATTAACTATCCAATTTTGCTCTACTGTAACACGTTGGAGCCATTACTTAGGCAAAGGAACAAAAGATCCATCAACATACAAAGCATATTCTGTGTTGCTACTATTTTATCCCAAAAATCATGGATCGAGGTGACATTGAGTTTCAGAAAGTCGATGGAAAAGAAAACATGGCCAACCCATTTACTAAAGCTTTTGATGTCAAGGAGTTCGAAGATCATAAATTGAAGATGGGTATATGATACTGTACTGATTGACTTTAATCCACTGAGAGTTGTTGAAAAATATGTCCCCAAGCTAATCGTTAGTCTGTTGACAATTGAGCTTATATTTGTAAATTATATATAAATGGTTAATTATTAATAAAATATTATTTGGCTTTTCATCACTTTGTGTACATCTTCTATGAACTCCAATATTGTGATGAAGTTCTTAGGATTATTTGAATCGATATAGGAGGATATATTGTTTAGTCCTTAAAACTAGTTCACGACCAAATGATATGCTATTATTAAGATGATAGTTATATCAAGTATAGATCATTGTATACCTTATATATTGGTTATCCTCTTAACCGGAGTGTGGAGATACTGACATGGCATGCAAGTGAGATGTAGAAGTATATCTTACTGAACGTGACTAACTCCAGAGTACTCTGCCATCAAGAGTTACTCTGAAGGGATATGAGTATAAGTGTCCCTTTGATCTGAGATCATCATGGTGACTTGCAAGCAACTCACTGTACTTTGATGCCGCATTATCTGAATTTTTAATTCAGAGTCGAAAGATTTTTGGGTATAGTCAAGTACTCGTGAAGTCAGTGTGTGAGTCGAGATGGGATTGACTACTCCAAGTCATTGGAGAGTATGCCTCAATGTGTTTCAATTTAGCAAACTCTTAGCTAGGATAGTCCTTGTGAGAAGTCACAAGATTAATTGGATTGAGACACATATAAGGATGTACTGATCGAGAGTTGATAGTAAACTCTGAAGTCATCTTTGTTGAAAATTATGTTCCAAAATCAATCATCAGCTTATTGATGGTTGTGCTTATCATTGTAATTATATATGAATTATTGAATTAATAAATATTATTTGATTTTTTTATCACTGTTACATCTCATTTTGAACTCCTGTTATGTGATGAAGTCTTTAGGACTATTTGATTCGATATAAGAGGATATATCATTTAGTCCTTAAATGAGTTTGCGACCAAATGATATGCTATTACTAGGATGATAGACATATCAAGTGTAGATCGTTGTGTGTTATATAGGTTGGTTGTCCTCTTAACCAACAAGCATGGAGATGCTGGTATAGTATACAGGTGAAATATAGGAGTACATTTCACTGAATGTGACCAACTCTGAAGTACTCTACTATCAAGAGTCACTCCGAAGGAATATAGGTATAAGTATCTCTCCGATCTGAGATCACCATGGTGACTTGTAAGCAACTCACTATGCTTTGGTGTCAGACTACTTAAATTTTTAATTCAGTGATGAAAGATTTTGGGTATAGTCAAGTACTTGTGAAGTCAGTGTGTGAGTCAAAATAGAATTGATCCCTCCGAATATGTGAGAGTTAATGTATAGTATGTTTCAATTCAGTAAAATCTTGGTCAGGATAATCCATGTGATGGATTTTAAAAATTAAAATATAATGTGGATGACCGTATCAGGGTTGGCAGTTAAACCCTAGGTCACCTTGAGCATCTGGATCAAAGGGATGAATTATATGGTAATTATATTCAAAAAGATTCTTGAGTGTTGCTTTGTATACATTCAGCCTATCCAAATTCGGGTACCATTGCTAGATGGTTACTTCGATTGGTATAGAAATCAATTCCTATGCTACCAACTTAGGTTCGAACCTATGAGATCACACACATTAAAAGTTTCTCTCCGATCACATGGCTAATCTGAAGAGTCTCAGTAAATGGAGACTCTGGTAAAGAGTCCCACTGGATGGAGACTGCTGAAAAATCCCACTATATGGGGACTCTAGAGAAGAGTCCCATTAGACTTGGACTTTATCATTAATGGAGGATTAATTAATGATTAGATCACTAATTATCTCAATTTGATTGAGCATTAAAGTTTGGATCAAGTCTGATTGAATTTGATTCAATCAAGTTAAGTTTGATTAGGTTATAAGATGACCTAATTGGTAAGGGAGAAATGATCCTAATTTGATCGGATCTATAGCTCAATTAATTTATTAATTTAATCAAGTTTAATTAAGATTATAGGAGCCTAATTAGATAAGGTTCATCATATTTTATTTGAATCTAATTAGATTGAGTTTGAAAGAAATCCAATTGATTAAACCCTAGAGTTCCAAATGAATAGGACTCTATCCCTTACGCCACCTAAATTTTTTATGTTATAGATCTGATCTAAAGCATATTTAGAAGATTAAAATATTTAATCTTTTATTATTCTACTGTAAAATTTTAAAAATACATGCTTTGAACTATCCATTTTTTTTAGATGGTATCAAGGCAAGGTTTCTTATACATGAATTTTTTGCATATAATCTGATTTTAATTATTTAGATTAGATCTAAATAGTTAATTTTGAATCTGAGTAGTGTAGTAATCTGATTGGATAGATCCTCATAACTGTCTAGTCATAAGAGAAATCAAGATTTTACGATCCTATTTATCCATTCGACAGGATCTCCTATGGCAGTAGGGGTGCTGCGCGGTCTTTTTCATGATGATGAATAATGAAAAAAATTTTAAAATTTTATTTTAGATTTGAAATAATATATATTAGATTTAAAATTAAAATTTTGATCATTAGATGATTGATTATAAAAATATTTTATAAAATTAAAAATTATTTTCAAATATCGAACCTGAACCCATATCAACCAAAACTTAATTGAGAATTAAGTGATCTAGATTTAAGAATCAAAGATCTAAGGCATTAATTTCATAACTCATGGGTTAGCTCGAGTCAAGTCTATTTAACTGGGTTAGACCTAGGGTTAGAAATCATTGATAATGGACGATGTTAGTAATTGATCAAATCTAATTAAAAGTTAATTCTGATTGGATCAATTTCTTCTCTTGATCAATTTCAATAGTTGTAGTTGGTCAAGTCCATATCTTTGATTAGACTAATATGAACTTTGATCGTAGGTCCATAGTCAAATCTAAGTCTTTAAGTTGATCAAATTAAAAATGACTAACCAATTGGTGTCTACGGAAAGTATAGCAGCTTTGATCGGTGGTCATTAATTGGTAGCTATTCGCATAGATTGGGACTATGTCGAGTTAATGGCATATCCCTCCCATCGATCTCACTTACCTGGCTAACTTGGTGAATCATATTTTAATTAGATTACTTAATGATTGGAGTTGACCCATGCTAACTAAGAAATCAGTGTGACTAATTTAGGTGCCCCTAGTTCAACTTATCTTGAGTCCTCTTTATGACTTGATGAAGTCAGTGGAAAGATTTATGACTGGTTGGCTGGATCAGTTTTTACTTAATCTTCTTTAATCTGACTTGGTGAAGTCAGTGATAGGATTAAGATTAACTGATCAAGTCTTTTCTTATCTCTTAATTTAACTAATTAAATCCTCTAAAATTGTTAGGTCTCTAAAAATGAAATAGTTATGGTGATAACTAAATTATAGCCTCCCATTAAGTTAGGTGATAATGAGTCCAATGGTTTCGATGATCATTAGAGGTGCCACACGCTTGGTGCTCATCTGGCTGTCAGAATTATCATTCATAATATGTTATTTTACTTATGTCTTTCTGATGATGGTCAGGTTGGTCGAGCCACACTCGGGTCTGATCACTCATTTGTTAGATACACTAAATTCTGACATGTTAATGGTTGGATCTAACCAAAACCTTCAGTAGAGGTGCCTCACACCTGTTGAAGAGGTGTCTGGGGTAAAATTGAATACTAAAAATTATTTGATGAAATAATTGGTTAAGAACCTACCCGTGGGTACACAAGAGTTGGTCGAGCTACACTCGGGCTCATGTGTAGTCCATGTGGATTCTAGTACCCACTAAGAAATTAGTGTAATTCTTCAAATTGAAGATAGAGGCTATCAATTTGAATAAAATAGTGGGAGAACCTTTAAACTAAAATATATATCTTTAGGCTTAATCAATTTATATACTAATTAGATTCTGATTTTTTTTTATAGTTATGGCTACCATCTTGTTGCTCCGATCACTATTAGATAGTGATAAATTGATGGATCCAAATTTTGATAGCTGGTATCGAAAGCTTAAAATTATCTTAGAGCACGAATGGATCTTGTATGTGTTAACTGATCCGGCATCCGAGGAGCCAGCTCCAAATGCACGTAGCTCGATCAAAGACACTTATTAGAAGTGGCTCAATGATTGGACTATGGTTCGTTGTATTATACTGGCGACGATGAATGATGAGTTTAGCCATCATTTCGAGAATGCTCAGCCATATGACATATTGCAAATGTTGAAAGAGTCCTTTGGCACATTCGACGATGTTGAGAGGCACAAGACTAGTTGTGCCATCTTCAATGCTCGAATGAGGGAAGGAGCATCAGTCACTGATCATGTATTGTACATGATCAAGATGATTAGCACCTAAGCAAGCTCGACTTTCTCCTGCATGAGCAGTTGGAAAAAAATGCTATTCTGAACTCTCTGCCCAAGTCCTACCTCTTTTTTCTTACTCATTTTCGAATGACAAAGCCTACAGTTAACTACCACGATTTTCTAGGGTTACTGCAAAACTTTGAGAAGGATCACCAGCTCCAAAAGAAATCGGTGAATATTATAGGAGGGTCTTCTTCTGGACGTCGATCTTTTAAGAAAGGAAAGAAGAACAACAAGAACAAGAAAAGGGTGCAAAGTGCTGGGGCACCCAAGCCCAATCGACCAAGAAACCCTAGTCCAACCAGAGTCAGACGAAATGCTTCTCTGCAAGAAGCAGGGGCACTAGAAAAGAAATTGTTCTCAATATATTGCCTCCCTAGATTCAAACAGATCGAGAAAGAAGCAAGTTGTTACTGGACAAAGTAATTATATGATAACATCTTATAATTTCTCAATTTGTGATTCTACTACTTGGATATTAGATACCAAAAGTCTTTTTAATATTTGCAATTCATTGCAAGATCTGCAGGTCAGTAGGAGATTTGAAGAAGGCGAAAGGTTCCTTAATGTTGGAGATGGAAGATTAGTTTCAGTTCTAGCATTAGGGATTATTAAGCTTGTATTCAAGTCTAATATAATTATTCTAAGTGAATGTTACTTTTATCCTTCTTTTTTATTGAATATTATTTCTGTAGGCCTTTTGACCATGTACGGTTATGAAATTTAAAAAAAATAATAATTTTAATATCATTATAAATGGTGTTAATGTGATGAATAGATAACTAAACAATGATATTTACATATTATCACAACCTGTTAGTATAATGTACACATCCAACAAACATCCTAGAATTAGTGATATCTCCAATATCTACCTTTGACATTATAGGTTAGGTCATGTTAATAAGAACAGAATAAATAGATTGACACAAGAGGAAATTCTCGTAGTCAGTGATTATGAATCACTCCCAACTTGTGAGTCCTGTCTTCTTGAAAAAATGATCAAATAATCTTTTATTGAAAAAGGTGAGTGAGCCAGTGAAGTTCTAAGTCTGATACATACTGATGTATGTGGACTGATGAACATTAATGTCAGAGGTGGATATTATTATTTTATTATATTTACAAATGACCTATCACTACAATAAAATAAGTTATTAGTGACAAAAAATTTTCATCACTAATAATAGATTTTTGTCACTAATAATATTAGCGATGAAATTTTGATCGCTAATATTTCATCGCAAATAATTCCATCGTTGATAATATTTTATGATGAAAAAAAATTTCATCACTAATAAAAGAGATTTGCGATGAATAATTTTCATCGTTAAAAAAAAATTGATGAAAAATTTTAATCTAAAAAAAGGTATTTATGATGAAATTTTTGTCGCTATTATTTTCTAAAATTTTAGTGATAAAAATTTCCATCGTAAAAAACTATTTTTGTAAAAAAAATAATTCATCACTATTAATTTAATAAAAAAATTATTTAGAAAAAAATTATCATAAATAAAATTATTTACGATGAATAATTTTTCATCATTGTTAATTATATATTTATTGATAAATTAAATTGTGTTAGTAAAATATTTTTAGTGATGAATATTTCATCGAGAATAATTTTATCAATAATAATTTAGTCATATTTTTTTAAAAAGAATTTATGAATATATATTTTAAATTTATATATATAATATTTTTTATAAATTAAAAAAATAAAAATAAAAAAATTATATAATAAATTAATAAATAAATTTTATTATTTGATTATATTAAATTAAAATTATAAGATATTTAAAATAAAAAAAGGTACATCAGTAAGCCATCAAATATCAGTATCTGAAGAATGAGCTGGGGATGGGGAGCGCTCAATGAAACTCAGACCGATGATGGAGCTCGGATCGATCTGTTGCTGCCTCATTAGTTGTATCGCCTGCTATATTTGTGCCATCCACTCCATCTAGATTTGAAAGCACTGATAGTCGTCGAAGCGTGCAGCCAATTCCTAAGCTTGCTGTCGATCCTCGACAGCCTGTCTCTACGCCTTCATCAGTCGAGCCTCACACACAAAATGGATGTCTGTCCTAGATGTACGTGAAGATGAGGGAGCAGTGATCCCATACCCTAACCCCTAACATAACAAGATCTCGTACCGAGCACCCGATCACAGATCTCATCATCTGTGGGTGCGGTCGAGCCCTTAGGGGTAGATTGGGATCTAACCTCTATCATACGATCCTAAAAATTAAAATTATAGTTATTTTATTTTATAATAAAAATAAGATTATGAATAAAAAATAATTAAAAAAACTTACAAAAAGCTCCTGGCTCCCCATCGTCCACTCTCATAATCGTCGCTGGTGGGTCCACTGATAGATATCGATCCTACCAGGAAGCTCACCACTCTCATCATCTCTCTGCAATTTGAGAATTAATTAAAAAAAATTAAATAACTAGAGAATTATATGCTAATTAAAAATTACCTACCATGTGCTCCATGTGATGAGCAAATGATCTCGAACCTCCACAATGCGGCACGATCTGTCTCACCCAGTTCATCGTATTCTGGGCACATCGTCTGTGTAAAATTATCAATAAAATTAGTAGATAAAAATTTTAATTTAAAAATTAATGATTAAGTCATTAAACTATAACAAAAAAAAATTAGATAACCTGATATGCCGAATCCTCATACTATCGATCCTCATACTGTCGGATCCTCGTACTACCGACATATAGTAGTCCAATCATCTATGGTGACACTGTCATAGGGCTGCTGCCGGCTGCCTCCTCCCCATGATCCTGCACCACCCAATACCAATGCTAATGCATGTGATGGTGATAGTCCTTGAAACACAATGATAACTGAATGTCGATGGCTTGCCTCACACGATCCTCCTTAAAATCAGCGATATCAAATACACCCTGCCAATAACAAATATTAGAAGAATACTATGCAAATTAAATATTCATAATATAATTTATTTTACCTATAAGTGAATATAGAAAATTTCTCTCTGAGCCGGTAGAATGTGACGCCAATCGAAGAGCATCACGGGGGCATAACTGCGGCATATGATGCCCAGCTCAGTCTGCCATGGATCACACCATCCCCTAATGGGTCTAGTGTAGCCGACTGATATTTCGATCCAGAGATGCTGTATCGGGCGCTCGCATCTCCAATGCTCCAGAGCGAGGTTCTTCGATGGACCTCACCCTCACCTCACCACCGATGAGGACTCACCTGAAACAACAATAAATAAATCATTAGTATGATCCAAATAAAAAAATCAAATTTTATTATATATAAAGTGTAATAGTTAATACCACTGGAACCCGCCTCACTAGGACCCACCTCACTGGGATCCACCTCACTGGGACCTATTGGTGCAGGACCCTCTGACAGTGAAGCTGGTGTGGCAATGGAGATCGATGGAGGTGGCTCAACCTCTGAGGCATCTGCAGGGAGCTGTGAATGCGAACGTTGTCATCTGTCTCCTAGTACCATATCTGCAGGAATTGAGATATAAATAAATATAATGTTGAATAATAATAGTAGAAATCAAATAATATTCTAATGAATATAATTATATCGCATACCATTATTGGAAGACAAAATTGAACGAAGAATATAGATCTTACTCATCAATATTCTTTTCTTCCTCGATGTGTAGATCCTCGTCCGAATTACAGTAATCGATATATGTGTCATCTTCTATCTCATCGTCATTTATGAACTGATCGTCGCTCTCCGACTCATCAAGATTAAATACAAAATCAGCTTCAACTTCATTGGACGAAAGATCAGCCCTATTCAAAGATGCCGTTACAAGTTCTTCATCAACTAAAAGCTCGGCTAATATTTGTTCTTCTTGCTGAAAAGCTTCTTCTTCATGTAAATCCAAATTTTCATCCATCTCTAATTGAGTTGGTATGTCATATATGACTCTAGGTGTTATTTTTTGTATAATATATCAATTACCTCGATACTTTAGATCCTTCAAATATATTACTTGTTTCGCTTGAGTTGCTAATATATATGGCTCATTTTGGTACCATGTTCGTGCAAGATTTGCACTGATAAATTATGAATCGATATGAATATTGATCTTTTTACTACTAATATCCCACCATTCACACCGAAACAAAAATACAGAATTACTGGACCCATACTTCAATTCTATGATATCTACCATATACCATAATAATCAATCTCTTCTTCTCCTTCATATCCTGTTGTAGCAATTTCACTATTCTGGGTCCGTCGTTATATCTCAAGCTCTCTTGTGTGAAATCTCATTCCTCCAATGATACAGGATATGCAGTGATTAAGCCATCAATCGAGACCACATGCTAAATCGTGCAAGTCATCGATCACACCCACCTGCCCTAGCCCAGCCCAGCATTGACCAAACCAGACCCGACCCGACCCGCCCCGACTCCACCTGACCCGCCCCAGCCCAACCCGACCCGCCCCATCCTGGCTCGAACCGAAACTGACCCAGACCAGACCCTACCATCCCTGACACACCCCACCCCGACCGCACCCAACCTTGCTCCACCCAATCAGCCCCGCCCGACCTGACCCACCCCACCCCGGCTCCACTGTCCCCAGCCCCAGCCTGACCCGACACGGCTCCACCCAACCCACGCCAGCCCTACCCGACCTGGCCTGACCCACCCCATCCCAGCCCGAGCCAAAACTGACTCAGCTCGGACCCTACCATCCCCGACCCGCCCCAGCCCGACTGGACCTGACCCGGCTCCACCCGACCAGCCCCAGCCCGACCCGACCCTATCTAATCCACCTCGCCCCAGCTCCACCATCCCCGGCCCCAGCCCGACCCGACCTAGCTCCACCCGACCCGCGCTAGCCCGATCAAACCCAGCCCGACCGAACCCGGCCCGAGTGGCCCTATCCAGGCCCGACCCATTCGATCCCACGTGTGCCCGACTAGCAGGCCCCGTGCCCCACAGGAAATGCATGCCCGGCCCGTCATCCCCGACACAGCCGCACCCCGGCTCACCGTTGCTGGCTCCGGCTCTGGCTTACCGGCCCCTCCCTGGCCTACCGTCGTCGGTCCGACCCGTAAGCCCCGACACAGCCACGATCAGACCCCATCCCGGCTCGCCGTCGTTGGCTCTAGCTCCAGCTCGACAGCCTCGACCCCTCTCTGACCCACCGTCATCGGCCCCGGCATGCCCCAGCATGCAGGCCCCACGTGGCTGCGGCCCGTAGGCCACACGTGGCCACGGCCCGCCGTCCCGACCCAAGCATGCCATCCCCGGCATGCTAGCCCCATGCCATTCCCCACCCCATCCCCAGCCTGAGCCCACCCCAAAAAAAAAGAAGAGTCGACGTCGTCGGCTTCGGCTCTAGCTCGTCGGCCCCGACCCACCATCGTCGGTGCGGCCCACAGGCCCCACATGGTCGTGGCCCGCCATCACCGTCATGTCCCGTAGGCTCCACGTGGCCACGGCCCGCCATCCCGACCCAGGCGCATCATCCCCGACATGTTCCCCATCCCCATCCCCGACTGAAACCCACCCAAAAAAAAAATAGACATGAAGTCGACTCACCTCGACGGCAGTGACAGTAGCAACGGCGACAGCTACGGCAGAGGAAATCGGGATGGCAGAGGAAACCGAAGGCATGCAGGATGTCGGGGGGGAGGAAGTTCGCAGGAGGGGGAGGAAGCCGGACTGTTGGGAGGGAATGAGCAAGAAAAATAGATTTTCGATAGGATTTGATGGGACACAGGGTATTAGCGACTTAAATTTTCATCGCTAATAATCAATTTTTATCGTAAATAATTTGAACAAAAAATATTTACGATAAAAAATAAATTTTCATCGCTAATAATTTCTATCAAAAAAAATTTTGCTGGAAAAATTCAGCCCCGAGAAAATATTATTGACGATAAAAATTTTTTATTTCATCACTAATTAAAAAATTAGCGATGAAAATTTTTCCATCTTTAATAATTAATAAAAATTAATTTTTTATTTAAAAAAGAATTTCTCTTGACCAAGTCTTGTTCCCCGTATTATTTTCTTCTATTCATTTTTCATTCATCTCTTAGCCACAATAATGCAATAATATATGTATATATATATGTGTGTGTGTGTGTATATATATATATATAGCTGATGTAGTAAATATATCAACTTTTTAGAACATTTTAGTAATGAAATGGATGAACTATGGTAAGAACAAAAAATTGCAACAATTCTGTCGCTTCTCATCGACAGTCATCTCGATGAAGCATGGGTGATGCAGTGCAAGCATCCACTCCTCAAGGGCCTATACCACCAGCTATTATAGAGGACCTATAACAATTCAACGACCTGATTTGACAGGTCCAAGCATTGACCAACACCGTCTAGCATTTACAGCAAACCATAGAGTAATGACAACCCCTGCAACATGCTCCTCAAACTGTGCTCTGTGTAGCTAGCAAAACTACTTTCAGGGAATCCCCCTCGAGGTACGCATCGTTCTATCCTGATCGATCGACAATCACTGTCCCATCAGGGTCCAGGCATGAAGAACAATGCCAACATTCACCAGTCTCCTCCAATGGAGATTCGACCTTGGGCTACTCTTTGTGCCTCATAAAATCTCATCTGGAGGAGGACCTCGAGCAAAAGGTCTGAAAGATCGAACATCATCTGGATGAGATTCAAATGGACAGCCAAATGAATGACGACATCCTTAGCTTCAATTTTCAACTATCTTTCTCTTGATCCATCCTCTAAGAATTAATTTTGGATTGGCTCAAGATGCCATAAATAGAGCCTTATAAAGATTGAAGATCAGAGATATCTTAATATTCTACATACTTTTCTTGTGCACATATTAATTTTTAAAAACTATCTAATATTTATTTTTATAAATATAAAAAAAATTACTATAATATATCTAAATATTCTTCAATAAAAAAATTTTCATCACTAATAATATATAATTTATAAATTTTTAAAATATTTTACTTTTTTTAAATATTAGCGACAGAAATTTTTCATCGTAAGTGATTATTTACAATGGAAACATATATTTCATCACAAATATATATTATTTATGATGAAAATAGAGTTATCATCATAAATAATTTATAATTTTTGAATTTTTTTATTTTTTTTATTTATTAGTAAAAAAAATTTTAATCATAAATTATAGAGTATTTATAATAAAAATTAGGTTTTTATCGCTAATATTTGATTATTGATAATGTTAAATTTTCATCGTAAAGAATTTATGATTTTTAAATTTTTAAAATTTTTTATTTTCTTCATGTATCAGCGATGAAAATATTACATCGTAAATACTAGAATATTTATGATGGAAAATTTATTGTTTATTATTAATACTAATTATTTATGATATAATATTTTCATCATAAATAATCTATAATTTTTAAATTTTTTAAATTTTTTATTTTTTTGCACATATTAGCGATAAATTTTTTTTATCATAAATAAAATATATTTGTGATGAAAATTTTTTTTATCACCAATAATCTATCATTTATGATGTAATATTTTCATCGTAAATACTCTATAATTTTTAAATTTTTTATTTTCTTTCAAATATTAGCGATAAAAATTTTTCATCATAAATACTTAAGTATTTGTGATAGAAAATGAGTTTTCATCAAGAATACTCCTATATTTATGATGTAATATATTCATCATAAATAATTTATAATTTTTAAATTTTTTAAATTTTTATTTTTTTCATATATTAGTGATGAAAATTTTTTATTATAAATAATATTAATTTATGATAAAAATTTAATTTTCATTACTAATACTTTATTATTGATGACATAATATTTTTATCATAAATAATCTTTAATTCTTAAATTTTTAAAATTTTTTATTTTTTTTCAAATATTAGTGATGAAAATTTTTCATCATAAATAACTTGTATTTGTGATGAAAATTTAATTTTCATTGTAAATACTTTGATTATTTATCATGAAATAATTTTATCACTATTATTTAAAAATTTAAAATTAAAATAAATATTTTATTATTTATGATATTTAATTTTATCATAAATAATATGTATTTATGATGAAATTTTGTTTTCATCATAAATATGAAGATATTTATGATGAAAAATTATTTTTATCATAAAAAATTAATTATTAGTAATGAATTTTTATTTTTATCATAAATATCTTTATTTGTAATGAAATATATTTCTGTCGTAAATAAATTTGTCACAAAATATGGCATTTCTTGTAGTGTATCGAACTATAGTCACGTCTAGTTAATGACACATAAGTCAGAATCATTTAAAATATTCAAATGATTCCATAATAAAATAGAGAAATAAACTGAAAAGAGTATTAAAATTTTTGATCCGATCGAGGAGGAGACTACCTCTCCTATGAGTTTCTGACATACTTAAAAGAAATAGAATTCTCTCATAATGGACCCCTCCTAGAATACCACAACATAATGATGTATCGAAAAGGAGGAATCAAACCCTGTTGACATGGTTCAGTCCATGATGGGCTTTACAAGTCTGTCGATTTTTTTTTGGGGATACACACTCGAGTCGGCTTGTTATATTTTGAATAAAGTTCTGAGTAAGTCTGTAAGTAAAACACCACATGAGATATGGACAGGATGTAAACCAGTACTCTCTCACCTGAGAGTTTGGGGATGTCCGATTTATGTCAAACATTTGAAAACTGACAAGCTTAGACCTAGGTCTGACAAATATCTATTTGTAGGGTGCCCAAAAGAGACAAGGGATATTACTTCATATTGCTAATGAACAGAAGGTGTTCGTCAGTAATAGGGCTATCTTTTTAAAAAAGGAGTTTCTTGGTGAAGAAACTAATGCCTCAAAGATTGAACTCGATGAAGTTCGATCGGTAGAAGAACCAACACAATCTAGTAAATCCATTGAGTTAGACTTGATTAGATCAAATCCAAAATCTATTATAGAAACATCTTTAAGGAGATCTGGTAGAGTATCACATCAATTGGATAGATACTATAATTTCTTAGTCTGAGATGGGGATCTAGTTGAACTTGATGAGAACAATGAGGATCCAATCACCTATATGAATGCGATGCAGAGGTCTGACTCTGAAAAGTAGCTGGAAGCCATGAAATCTAAAATGGAGTCTATGAAAATCAATAATGTATGGAAATTGGTTGACCCACCTGAAGGGATAGAATCCATAGGGTGTAAGTAGATCTTAAAAAAGAAGAGAGATGCAGACAGAAAGGTAGGAACCTATAAAGTCCATCTGGTTGCCAAGGGTTACCGTCAGCATTATGGTATTGACTATGATAAGACATTTTCTCCTGTGGCAATGTTTAAGTCTATTTGAATTATGCTTGCGATAGCAGCACATTTGGACTATGAAATCTGACAAATAGATATGAAAACAGTCTTCCTAAATGGATAGCTAGAAGAAGAGGTGTATATGATAGAACCTAAAAGTTTCATATCCACAGATGAGTCTAATGTTGTGAATTTTAGTGCAGGGGTAAAATGATAATTTTAAAACATTTTCAAAATTATTATTTTACAGTGAAAATTATTAATTAATCTAATTAATTAACATGTATAAATCTTACACAAGGATCTAAATATGATATATACATAGCATGCATTTAAATTTAAAATTCAAACTTCTACAGTAAATATTTTACTGTTATGTGTTCAGAACACATTATCTTTGTGCGGGTAGTCGATTGTCGTAATCTGATCACCGTCGGAAGAGTCTGATCATTACAATATAGCCACACAGTGTATCTGGCCTCTACAGATCATCCACACGAAGCTCCCAGTCTGATCGGCTCCTCACAAATGCTAGTTCGTGGCTGAACTCTTTTGATGGCCGATGTTGATCGAACTCCTTCGATCTTGATCTGCTGACTCCTCGGATACTTCAGATTATCTGCAGATGCACTTGAGAGATTGATGATGCTCTTCCTGAAGTTTGGTGGGCTCACGACACTCGTAGCTCACGTTCTCACTTTCCAAACCCTAAGCCAAAACCCTAGGGTACTCACCGAAGAAACTTGCGCCCACTTTGTTTCTTTCTTTTCTCTCCTTTTCTTTTCTTTTCTCATGCAAGAAAGTTCTCTCATGCCACCCTTCTCTCTCAGATGTTCTGTGTGCATGCCCTATCTTATCTCCTTTTTAAAACGATGCAAGACCGCATCTTTGCAGCATTTTTACCATGTGAGAGGATAAAGATAAGTGGTTGCTCATTTGAATTCAAATCGAATTTGAATTAAAATGCCAACCAACTCATTCCTATCCACTCTACACATGAGAAGAGAGGGGTGTGGGCTCTCTTGTGCGTGGAGAGTTTACACGAGAAACTCTTTCTCGTGTAGAAAAAGTGGCGCACAAGATAAGGTGTGGTGCATGGAGTTGGTTGCCCATTCAAATTCAAACTTCATTTGAATTTGAATGGCCAACCAATCATCTTTATCCATCCAAATGGTGCACAAATGGAGGGGTGTGGGATGGCTTCTGTGTGGGAGAAAATTCATGAGAAGTTGTTTCTCGTGAATTCAAATGGGCACAGATGAAGTGAGGTGGCGCAGGGAGAAAAGTCAAGGTGGTTTGAACCTAATTGAGCCAACCTAATCAAAATAGGTTAAGCACAATTAGACTAAGTTAAATCCAACTTAATTAGGCTTAATTAGGCTCAATAAAATCTTAATCAAATCAGGAATTGACTAAATCCAACCCCTGATCAGATCAGGGACTAAACCACTTCGGCGATTAGGTCAACTCTTAACCTAATCGGATCAAACCCAACTGAATCTAATTCAATTGGACTTGATCCAAAAATAATTATTCAATCAAATTGAGTTAATTAATGATCAAATCACTAATTAAACTTCTCATAAATATTGAGCCCAAATTCGATGGGCAATCGGGCATCAGAGTCCATCGATATGAAACCCTGATCAAAAAGTCTCAAACCAGTGGGACTCTTGACCCCGGTACCCAAAATGTGTGGTACTCATGATCAGAGAATCTGATTCTCGATCACAGAGTCTTAAATATGTAAGACTCTTCATCAGCCATTAGATCAGATAGGAACCTCTAATGTGTGTGACCCCGCAGGTTCGAACCTAAGCCGGTAGCACAGGAACCAATTCCTGTACTAATCGAAGTGACCATCTAGCAATGGTACCCAACATTCGGATAAGTCAAATAGTTACAATCATAATATTTAGAATCTACATGAATATGGTTACTGTATAATTCTTCCTTTTGACCCCTGTGTTTAGGAGACTCAGGGTTAAACTGTCAACCCTGATTAGATCATCCAAATTATGCTCAACTCAAACAGTCCTGTGACTCTTCACTAGATCTACCCTGGTCAAGGTTTTGCTAAATTAAAACACAACTGTACACAGCTCTAGAACTGGAGTGGTCAATCCCATCTTGACACACGCACCGACAAGTCAAGTACTTGACTACAGCCAACATCCTTCCGTCACTAAATTAAAAATTTAGATAGTCCAGTGCCTAAGTGCAGTGAGTTGTTTGCAAGTCATCATGGCAGTCTCAGGTCGGAGGGACAGTTATACCCATATCCCATCAGAGCAAATCTTGACAACAGAAAAAGCTCTGGAGTCAGTCACGTTCAGTGCAGATGTACCCTTACATCTCATCTGTATGCCATACCAGTGTCTCCATACTCTTTGGTTAAGAGGACAACCAACCCATATGGCACACAAGATCTATACTTGATAAACTTGTTGTCCTTGGTAACAACATATCATTTGGTCGCAAACAGGTTTAAGGACTAAATGACAAATCCTCCTTTGTCGAGTCTAAATAGTCCTAAGGACTTCACCACAACACAGGAGTTCATTGGAAGATGAAATATTTTGTGTTGAAAAATATCAAAATAATTTTTATTTATTTATAATTTATATACTAATACAAAAAGGAGTACAACCGTCAACAGGCTGACGATTGGCTTTAGGAACTATTCCCAGCATCTAAGGTGTACAAGCTTCAAAGGTCCATTTATGGACTTAAGCAGACATCTCAGAGTTGGAACATGCATTTTGATAAAGTGATCAAATGTATGGCTTCATTAAGAATGGAGAGAAACCCTGCATATACAATTAGGTTAATAACTCTGTGGTAGTATTTTTTGTTTTGTATATTGATGATATTCTCTTAATCGGGAATGACATCCCTATATTATAGAGAATAAAAATTTGATTGTCATCACAGTTCTCCATGAAAGACTTAGAAGAAGCATCCTTCATCCTTGGTTTGAAGATCTATAGAGATAGATTTAAAAGGTTGCTTGGATTATCCCAGTCGACGTACATTGATACTGTGCTGAAAAAGTTCAGCATGGAGAATTTTAAAAAAGACTATCTTCTGATATGTCAAAGAATTTCTCTCTCGAAGAGTGATTATCCGACAACTCCTTAAGAGAGAGAAAGCATATGAGTAGAATTTATATGCTTCGATAGTGGGATCTATTATGTATGCTGTTGGTGCAAAAATCTGCTTGCACCGGAGAAGCTGGAGTCAAGGGAGTCGCGGTCGCCGTCGGGACCTGCAAAAAAAGTCTAAATCGGAGGTGGGATTGCTCCGGCAAGACCCTCCGATGCTCAAGTCAGTTCTCTGCCTCAACAAGAATGGAGTGCTCGAACGAAAATTTTAGCAGAGTTTCTAGGTAAAAATGAGAGCTTATAGAATAACGTATCTGGGGTTCCCCTTTTATAGGCGGAGGGGGAACAAATTGATAGTGACACCTGAAACCATCGGGTCGTGGGCCACCCAGGGCCAGAGGAATTCATTGGGAGGGTAGTGGAGTGGGATCGTGGCTATCATCGTGGCTCGCCACGTGGAATCAGTTACGGGGAGTGGAGCGGCGTCCGCTGTCGTGACTCGTCAGGGAGTGGTGGAGTCGCACAGAATCTGCCGCAGGGAGTGTTGCAGAGTCATGGCCGTTAATACGGCCTGTCAGGGAGTAATGGAGCTACGCAGGGTCCCCGCAGGGAGTGGAGCAGAATCGTGGCCGTTAATACGGCCTGTCAGGGAGTAATGGAGCTACGCAGGGTCCGCCACAGGGAGTGGAGCAGAGTCGTGGCCGTTAATACGGCCTGTCAGGGGGTCCGAACTCGTCAGCCGAAGTTCGATTGGAGTCGGTGGTGAGGTCCGGGTAGGAGTTTGGATGAGGTCTTCCCGTAGTCAGAATAGAAGACGGAGTCTGACTTTTGTAGAAGTCCGAAGCAGTCTACTTGCAGTAGCAGTTGCGGACGGAGCCCGGCTCCTGTAGGAGTCGGGGGAGTCTTCCTTGCAGTAGCAGTTGCAGATGGAGCCTGGCTCCCGTAGGAGTCCGAGCGGAGTCTTCCTTGCAGTAGCAGTTGCGGACGGAGCCCGGCTCCCGTAGGAGTCCGGGTGGAGTCTTCCTTCAGTAGTAGTTGAGGACGAGCCCGGCTCCCATAGGAGTCCGGGCAGAGTCTTCCTCGCAGTAGCAGTTGCGGACAGAGCCCGCTCCCGTAGGAGTCCGGGCGGAGTCTTCCTCGCAATAGCAGTTGCGGATGGAGCCCGACTCCCGTAGGAGTCCGGGCGGAGTCTTCCTCACAGTAGCAGTTGCGGACGGAGCCCGACTCTCGTAGGAGTCCGGCGGAGTCTTCCTTGCAGTAGCAGTTGCAGACGGACCCCGGCTCCCATAGGAGTCCGGGCGGAGTCTTCCTTGCAGTAGTAGTTGCGGATGGAGCCCGCTCCTGTTGGAGTTCGAGCGGAGTCTTCTTGCAGTAGTAGTTGAGGACGGAGCCCGGCTCCCGTAGGAGTCCGGCGGAGTCTTCCTCGCAGTAGCAGTTCGGATGGAGCCCGACTCCCGTAGGAGTCCGGGGGAGTCTTCCTTGCAGTAGTAGTTGAGGACGGAGCCCGACTCCGTAGGAGTCCGGGCGGAGTCTTCCTCGCAGTAGCAGTTGCGGACGGAGCCCGCTCCCGTAGGAGTCCGGGTGGAGTCTTCCTTGCAGTAGTAGTTGAGGACGGAGCCCGGCTTCCGTAGGAGTCCGGGCGGAGTCTTCCTCGCAGTAGCAGTTGCGGACGGAGCCGGCTCCCGTAGGAGTCGGGCGGAGTCTTCCTCGCAGTAGCAGTTGCGGATGGAGCCCGGCTCCGTAGGAGTCCAGGCGGAGTCTTCCTTGCAGTCGTAGTTGAGGACGGAGCCCACTCCCGTAGGAGTCCGGGCGGAGTTCACCAATAGTAGTCGAAAGTATAGAGGGTCGATCCCGCCAAGAACTTCGGTCGAGGGGATTTTATACCCAACACCAGTCCCTCCACTTCTGAGTTTGAATTTCGAATGAAGGAAGTACAGAGAGATTGTCGCAGCCGAAGTTCTCCCCCTGACGTCCGTGCACAACCATCCTTGGATATGTCGGCATTTAATGTCCGCATGTCGGAGCCCTTTTTTCGATTAGGGCGATCCGAAGAATCTCTTCGGAACCCCCATCGGGATGTGATCCCAAGCGTCGGCCATGAAAGTTTGCGAACAGTCAACCCTCGATAGCGGCGAGTGGGACATGCGGGACACGTGGTGAGCACCGTTGGTCTAGGGACACTCGCCACCATAATTGCGCTGATATCCGCTGCCTATTTAAACCCCCCACCCTTCCTTCGGGGGCTTTACCTCACCTGAAGGACGACACCTTTCCTTCGCCTAAGAGCTTAGCTACTCAGCCACTCCATCGGTGCCCCTGCTAACTCCGAGTGTCCTCCATGCCGGTCTTTGCCATCTCTCTGCCGTCTCCAGCCCCCCGATTCCTCTCTAAGGGGTGCCCCCGCCAGGGCCTCTGCCTCGGAGGCCATCCTCAAGAGGATGTCACGGGCTTGGAGGAGGGCAAGGAGGAAAACAGCAGTCTGCGAGTTCTCCGATCATCGAGCGGCCGCTGAAGATTCCCGTCGCTTCAAAGGGGGCTCGAGGGAGAATTCCTTCAACAACAGGTGTTTAATAACGGGGATAGCTGGTGAAGGCATTCTGCCTGAGAATTTTGGAGTAGCAAGACGGGGTGACACCGGTCAAGAGGGCAGAGCTGTCGTCACAAGCTGTGGCGGGATCCTTGATGTCGTCAGGGCCGAGGGACCAGAAGCGGTCGGCGTCAACGGTGGGGCAGTAAAACTTGTTACGGGGACGGTGGAAGTAGCGCATGCCGACCTTGCCGGAATACTTAGGATGGTGGTTGTCATGGAGCATTCGGTGATGGCGCATATCTCTGGTGCCATTGCTGCCTCTGGGGTAACTCCGGTTCTTCTTGAAACAGGTCTTCATCGCCGCTGCCGTGGCCTTCACTGCCCCCTGGAATCTATCCCATCCTTTTCCCTCTAGGGTGGAGATTTCGAAGGTGGAGCGGAACAAGATGGGGGCGAGAGCCGGTAGGCTTGTCACACGCACTGGGAAATACGGCTGGGAAGGATAGAAACGGGAAGAAAAGTTTGCAGCTTGAAGTGGCCTCTGGTGTATCCCTTTCGAGCCGTGTACTTGAGCCCTGTAATAATGTATTCTTTTTCGGCCCTCCGGGTCTTGTAACGTACATCTTGTTAGTCAAAAAATGAAGAGGTGATTTTGTTATCTTGTCCGTACTTTGCATCGAATCGTTGTCTGCCGAACTTTTCCTTTGCCGTTGTTATTGTTGTATTCCCTTCTCCTCCCCCTTTTTTTTTTTCGCTTGGAATTTTTCCTCCACTTTTGGGGAGGCTACGGGAGTTCGGCTCCCGTAGGCGAAGTCGGGGCGTAGTGTGGCTCCCGTGGGAGTTTGTGCGGTGTCTTCCTGCAATTAAAGTCAGGTGCAAAGTCCGGCTCCCGTAGGAGTTAGGATGGAGCTTTCCAGCAGTTGAAGTTGGTGATGGAGTTCGGCTCCCGTGGGAGTCCGGGCGGAGCTTACCAGCAGTTGAAGTTGGCGATGGAGTTCGGCTCCCGTGGGAGTCCGGGCAGAGTCTTCCCCGCGAGGGGGCCGTTGGGGAAAGCCCCCCCCCTTTTTCTCTTCTGGCCTTCGAACGATCGGACTTTAGATTGACGTTGGGACGAGGTTCTTCTCTCATTCCTGTCATGACAGGTTTCAGCTCTGGTTAGGATGGGGTCCTCCTTTTGTCTCTAGCAGGGCTGTGGGGTCGCATATGGGCATTGTAGGGCCTCTCCCCTCATCCGGTCTAAAGGAAACCGGGCCTTCGACTTTGCTCGAGTTAGGGCGAGGTTCTCCTCCTGTCCCTAACAGGGCTGTAGGGGTGCGTACGGGCGTTGTAGGGCCTCTCCCCCCATCCGGTCTAAAGGAAACCGGGCCTTCGACTTTGCTCAAGTTAGGACGAGGTTCTCCTCTTGTCCCTAACAGGGTTGTGGGGGCGCGTACAGGCGTTGTAGGGCCTCTCCCCCCATCCGGTCTAAATGGAACCGGGCCTTCGACTTTGCTCAAGTTAGGATGAGGTTCTCCTCCTGTCCCTAACAGGGCTGTGGGGGCGCGTACGGGCGTTGTAGGACCTCTCCCCCCATTCGGTCTAAAGGGAACCGAGCCTTTGACTTTGCTCAAGTTAGGGCGAGGTTCTCCTCCTGTCCCTAAAAGGGCTATGGGGGCGCGTACGGGCGTTGTAGGGCCTCTCCCCCCATCCGGTCTAAAGGGAACCGGGCCTTCGACTTTGCTCAAGTTAGGGCGAGGTTCTCCTCCTATCCCTAACAGGACTGTGGGGGCGCATACGGACGTTGTAGGGCCTCTCCCCCCATCCGGTCTAAAGAGAATCGGGTCTTCAACTTTATCGAGATGAGGTTTCCCTCTCGCTTTCGAGACAATTTGTTTGGATAGTCCTGTAGATGTAGGATAGTGCCAAAGACATGTAGATATACAACTTTTTGTTAAAATGAAGTTATTGGTAGTACATTCGTAAGTTCTCCGAGCTCCATGGTCGCGGAAGGTCAGCTCCTCCGAGCTCCTTAAGATAATAAGTTCCGCGCCGAACTACTTCTCTAAAGGTTAGATCAGATTCAGGGCATCGGTGTGATCGATATAGTTTTTTATTTTATATCAAATTTTATATGTAAATTTTTTATATCATAGATCCTTAATGGTAGTTTAAATTTAATCTAAGGCATGTTTAGAAGATTAAAATATTTAATCTTTTATTATTTTACTATAAAATTTTAAAAATACATTCTTTGAACTACCTATTTTTTCTTCAGATGGTATTAGAGCCAGATTTCTTATGACATAAATTTTTTACATATAATCTAATTTTAATTATTTAAATTAGATCTAAATAATTAATTTTAAATTTGAGTAGTATAGAAATCTGATTGGATAAATCTTCATAGCTGTCCAGTCATAGGAGAGATCAAAATTTTATAATCCTATTTATCCATTCGATGGGATCTTCTATGGTGTGTAGGGGTACTACACGATCTTTTTCATGATGATGAATAATAAAAAAATTTTAAAATTTTATTTTAGATCTGAAATAATGTATATTAGATCTAAAATTATAATCTTGATCATTAGATGATTGATTGTAAAAATATTTTATAAAATTAAAAACTATTTTCAAACATCGAACCCAAACCCATGTCAGTCCAAAACTTAATTGAGAATTAAGAGATCTAGATTTGAGAATCAAAGATCTAAGACATTAATTTTATAGTTTATGGGTTAATGGGTTAGCTTGAGTCAAGTCCATTTAACTAGGTTAGACCTAGGGTTAGAAATTATTGATAATGAACCATGTTAGTAATTGATCAAATCTAATTAAAAGTTAAATCTGATTCGATCAATTTTTTTCTTGATCAATTTCAATAGTTGTAGTTGGTCAAATCCATATCTTTGATTATACCAATATGCACTTTGATCGTCTCCGTGGTTGAATCTAAGTCTATAAGTTGATCAAATTGAAAATGACTAACCAGTTAGTACCTAAGGTAAGTACGGCAACTTTGATCGATGGTCATTAATTGGAAGCTATTCATATAGATTAAGTCTATGTCGAGTTAATAGCATATCCCTTCCACCAATCTCACTTATCTGGCTAACATGATAAATCATATTTTGGTAAGATCACTTAATGATTGGAGTTGACCCATACTAACTAGAAAATCAGTATAACTTATTTAGGTACCCCTAGTTTAATTTGTCTTGAGTCCTCTTCATGACTTGGTGAAGTCAGTGGAAGGATTTATGACTGATTGGCTGGACCAGCTTTTGTCTAATCTTCTTTAATCTGACTTGATGAAGTCAGTGGGAGGATTAAAAATAACTAGTCAAGTCTTTTCTTTTCTCTCAATTCAACTAATTAAATCCTATAAAATTATTAGATCCCTGAAAATGAAATAGTTATGGTGATAACTAGATCATAGCCTCCCATTAACTTGGACGATAATGAGTTCAACAGTTTAAATGATCATTGGAGGTGCCACATGCCTGGTGCTCATCTGGCTGTCATAATTATCATTCATAATATGTTAATTTAGTTATATCTTTCTGATGATGTTAGGTTGGCCGAGCCACACTCGGGCCTGATCACTCGTTTGTTAGATGCACTAAATCCTAGCATATTAATAGTTGGACCTAATCAAAACTTTCAGTAGAGGCACCACACGCCTGCTAAAGAGGTGTCTGGGACAAAATTGAATACTAAAAATTGTTTGGTGAAATAATTGGTTAAGAACCTACTCATAAGTACATAAGGGTTGGTCGAGCCACACTCAGCCCATGTGCAGTCCATGTGGATTTTAGTACCCACAAAAAAATTAGTGTAATTCTTCGAATTGAAAGTAGAGGCTATCAATTCGAATAAAATAGTAAGAGAACTTTTAGACTAAAATCTATATCTTTAAGTTTAATCAATTCATATACTAATTATGTTTTGATTTTTCTTTTGCAGTTATGGACACCACCTTGTCTTTTCGATCACTATTAAATAGTGATAAACTGATGGGACTAAATTTTGATAGCTGGTATCGAAAGCTTACAATTATTCTAGAGTATGAATGGATCTTGTATGTGTTGCCAGATCCAACACCCAAGGAGCTAGCTTCGATCGCATGTATCATGGTCAGAAATACTTATCAGAAGTGGCTCAACGACCAAACTATGGTTCGTTATATTATGCTGGTGGCAATGCATGATGAGTTCAGCTGTCATTTCAAAAATACTCTACCACAAGATATGTTGTAAATATTGAACGAGTCTTTTGGCACACCCGACGATGTTAAGAGATACAAGACTAGTTGTGCCATCTTCAATGCTCGAATGAGGGAAGGAGCATTAGTCACTAATCATGTATTGTACATGATCGAGATGATTGAGCACCTAAAGAAGCTCAGCTTTTTTCTGCATGAGCAGTTGGGATAAGATGCTATTCTGAACTCTCTGCCCAAGTCCTACCTTCCTTTTCTTACTCATTTTCGAATGACAAAGCCTGCAGTCAACTACCACGATTTGTTAGGGTTGCTGCAAAATTTTGAGAAGGATCACCAACTCCATAAGGAGTCGGTGAATATAGTTGGAGGGTCTTCTTTTGGATGTCGACCCTTTAAAAAAGAAAAGAAGAACAAGAAAACAGTGCAAAGTGCTAGGGCACCCAAGTCCTGTCAGACCAAGAAATCCAAGTCCGATCAGAGTCAGACAGAATGCTCTACTATAAGAAGTAGGGGCACTGAAAGAGGAATTATCCTTAATATATTGCTTTTCTAGATCTGAACAGGCCGAGAAAGAAGCAAGTTGTTGCTGGACAAGGTAATTATATGATAACACCTTATAATTTCTTAATTTGTGATTCTACTATCTGGGTATTAGATACTAAAAGCTCTTTTAATATTTATAATTCATTGCAGGATCTGCAAGTTAGTAGGAGATTTGAAGAATGCAAAAGGTTCTTTAGTGTTAGAGATAGAAGACCAATTTCAATTCTAGCATTAGGGACTACTAAGCTTGTATTCAAGTCTAATGTAATTATTCTAGGTAAATATCACTTTGTTTTTCTTTTTTATTGAATATTATTTTTGTAGGCCTTTTGGCCATGTATATTTATAAAATTTTAATAAAAAATAATTTTAATATCATTATGAATGGTGTTAATGTGATGAATGGACAGTTGAATAATGGTATTTACATATTATCACAACCTGTTAGTATAATGTACATGTCCAGCAAACACCCTAGAATTAATAATGTCTTCGATATCTATCTTTGGCATTATAGATTAAGTCATATTAACAAGAATAGAATAAACAAGTTGACACAAGAGAAAATCTTCAAAGTCAGTGATTTTGAATCACTCCCAACCTGTGAGTCTGATCTTCTTAGAAAAATGACCAAGTCATCTTTTACTAGAAAAAGTGAGCAAGCCAGTGAAGTTCTAAGTTTGATATATACTGATATATGTGGACCAATGAATACTAGTGTCAGAGATGGATATTCTTATTTATTACATTTATAGATGACCTATCGAGGTATGGGCATGTCTGCTTAATGACACATAAGTCAGAATCGTTTAAAATATTCAAATGATTTTGTAATGAAGTAGAGAAACAAACTGAAAAAAAGTATAAAAATTTTTTAATCTGATCGAGGAGGAGAATACCTCTCCAGTGAATTTCTGATATACTTGGAAGAAAATAGGATTCTCTCATAATGTACCCCTCCTGGAACACCACAGTATAATGGTGTATCGAAAAAGAAGAATCAAACCCTATTAGATATAGTTCGGTCCATGATGGGTTTTGTAAGTCTGTCGATCTCTTTTGGGGATATGCACTCAAGTCAGCTTGTTATATTTTAAATAAAATTTTGAGTAAGTTTGTAAGTAAAACATCACATGAGATGTGGACAGGGCATAAGCTAGCACTCTCTCACCTTAGGGTTTAGGGATATTCAGCTTATATCAAACATTTAAAAACTAACAAGCTTGGATCTAGGTCTGACAAATATCTATTTATAGGGTACCCAAAAGAGATCAAGGGATGTTACTTCTACCTTGCTGATGAACAGAAAGTGTTCGTCAGCAATAAGGCAATCTTTTTTAAAAAAGAAGTTCCTTGGTGAAGAACTAATACCTCAAAAATTGAACTTAATGAAGTTCGATCAGTAGAAGAACCGACATAATCTAGTAAACCCATAGAGTCAAACTTGATTAGATTAAATCTAAAATCTATTGTAGAAACATCTTTAAGGAGATTCGGTAGAGTACTGCATCAACCGGATAGATACTACAATTTTTTAGTCCGAGATGGGGATCCAATTGAACTCGATGAGCATAATGAGGATCCGATCACCTATATGGAAGTGATGCAAAGGTCTGACTCTGATAAGTGGCTGGAAGTTATGAAATCTGAAATGGAGTCCATGAAAGTCAATAATGTATGGACATTGGTTGACCCACCTGAAGGGATAAAATCCATAGGATGTAAGTGGATCTTCAAAAGGAAGAGGAGCACAAACAAGAAGATGAAAACTTATAAAGCCCATCTGGTTGCCAAGGGTTACCGTCAGCATTACGATATTGATTATGATGAGACGTTTTCTTCTGTGGCAATGCTTAAGTCCATTCAGATCATGCTTGCGATAGTAGCACATCTGGACTATGAAATCTGACAAATGGATGTGAAAATAGCCTTTCTAAATGGAGAGCTAGAAGAAGAGGTGTATATGATACAACTTGAAGGTTTCATATCCATAGATGAGTCTAAGGTGTGCAAGCTTCAGAGGTCTATCTATGGACTTAAGCAGGTATCTCGGAGTTAGAATATGCATTTTGATAAAGTGATCAAAATGTATAGCTTCATTAAGAATGGAGAGGAACCCTGCATATACAAGTGGGTTAATAACTCTATGATAGTATTTCTTATTTTGTATGTTGATGATATTCTCTTAATTGGGAATGACATCCCTGCATTACAAGAAATAAAAATTTGGTTGTCATCACAATTCTCCATGAAGGACTTGGGAGAAGCATCCTTCATCTTTGGGATGAAGATCTATATAGATAGATCTAAAAGATTGCTTGGATTATCTCAGTCGACGTACATTGATACTATGCTAAAAAAATTTAGCATGAAAAATTTTAAGAAAGACTATCTTTGGATGGGCCAAAAAATTTTTCTCTCGAAGAATGATTGTCCGATAACTCCTCAAGAAAGAGAAAGCATATGAGTAGAGTTTCATATGCTTTGACAATGAGATCTATTATGTACGCCATGTCATGTATGTGACCAGACGTGGCATACTCACTAGGAATAGTGAGTAGATACCAGTCCGATCCAGGTGAGAATCACTGGAAGGTCATAAAGACCATCCTTAAGTATTTGAAAAATACTAAGGATCAGTGGCTTATCTATGGAGAATCTGGCTTAAAATTTATGGAGTTTACAGACTCTAATTTTTAATCAGATCATGACGATAGTAAGAGCATGTCGGGATATATTTATACCCTAAATGGTGAAGCAATCTACTGAAAAAATTTCAAGCAGCATACTGTGGCCAACTTTATTTGTGAGGCAAAATATATCACGGCATCCGATGCTGCAAAAGAAGCTGTGTGGTTATGAAAGCTCATCAATGAGCTCGAAGTGGCACCCTCTCTTGATGACCCCATCTTGTTGTACTACGATAGCACTGGCACCATTGCTCAAGCAAAAGAATTGAAGTCACATCAGCAGACCAAGCACATTCTGTATTGCTACCACTTGATCCAAAAGATCATGGATCGAGGTGACGTTGAGCTTTAGAAGATCGATGGAAAGGAGAATCTGACCGACCCATTTACTAAAGCCCTCGATGTCAAGGAGTTTGAAGACTACAAATCAAAGATAGATATACGATACTGTACCGATTGGCTTTAGTCTAAGTGAGAGTTGTTGAAAATTATATCCCAAAGCTAATCGTCAGCTTATTAACGGTTAAGCTTATTATTATAATTATATATAAATTATTAAATTAATAAATATTAGTTGATTTTCTCATCACTGTGTACATCTTATTTTGAACTCCTATTATGTGATGAAGTCCTTAGGACTATTTGATTCGATGTAGGAGGATATATCATTTATTCCTTAAACTTTAAATTCATGACCAAATGATATACTATTATTAGAATGATAGATATATCAAGTATAGATCATTGTATGCCATGTACGTTGGTTGTCCTTTTAACCAAAGAGCGTGGAGACACTGGCATGCATGCAAGTGAGACGTAGGAGTACATCTCACTGAACATGATCAATTGCTGAGCACTGTGCTGTCAAGAGTAGCTCACGAAGTATATGGGTATAAATATTCCTCTGACCTGAGATCACTATGGTGACCTACAAGTAACTCATTGTGCTTTGGTGTCGAACTACCTAAATTTTTAATTCAGTGATGAAAGATTTTTGGGCACAGTTAAGTACTTGCAAAGTCAGTGTATGAGTCAAGATGGAATTGACCCCTCTGCATATGTAGGAGTTAATGTATCAGTGTGTGAGGAGGCTTGTTGTTGAGATGGGGATAGAGCAGTGCATGATTGTACTATATAGTGATAGTCAGAGTGTTTTGCAGATGGTATAGAACTCAGTCTATCAAGCACGCACAAAGCATATAGATGTGAGGTACAACAAAATCAGAGAGCTGATGGAGGAAGGTAAAGTGGAGCTGGTGAAGGTCCAGACAAAGAAGAACTAGTTAGATGCACTCACAAGGGTACTTCCCTAACACAATTTTCGGATGTGTGTGGCATGGATGGATTTGAAGGATAAAGCTGAGTTCATAAGGGCTTGGGAGCACCAAGGTGGAGATTGTGAGCTCAGGTGTGGCACTCTTAAGCCTTGAAAACATATGAAAAGAGGTCAAGGGGTCAAGAGAGCTAGCTAGCAGAAGGATCAGTCAAAGGGAGTAGCTGGATCATAGCATCAAAAAAGATAGCAAAAGATTCAATATCTTAGTCGGCTCATTCTGAGACTAGATCGACTAAGTTCAAGGTGAGTCGACTCAGTCTCAAAAGTGAGTTGACTATGTCTCAGAAGATGTTCAGACAAAAACATGAATTTCAAAAATCTATGGCCGACATGCTAGTGAGTCGACTCAGTCCCAAGTGAGCCAATCGACTCAGTCCCAAGTGAGCCAATCAACTCAGTCTCAGTATGAGTCAACACAGTTTTCAGATAGAAGCTATATGAATTTTTGTTTGGATTTAGGACCGGGTTTGGTCTTAGGAGACTTAAGGCCTTAGTTTGAGAAGTCTTAAGAGGCTAATCTATAGTTTGGGCTGGGATTACGTCCAAAGGGTGACTGCATGGCAAGTCATGGGTGTACATGGGCTTGGGGTGTGCATCACATTGGGTTAGCTATTTGGGAGTTTTGTTGAGCTTTGGGCTTGACCCTTTTGTATAGGTATATATACATGTAACTAGGTCAAAGATTTGTAAGATGCTGAATTCTGAATTTGAATTGAATGCTATATAAAGCTCTTTCTCCCAAGAACATCTTCTCCTTCTTCTCTCTCTTTTTCTCGAAGCTAGGGCATCATTGATTGCTTTTGATTTGCCTTGTTCTTGCTTTCACATCCAGGTGATCTTTCTTCAGTTGCTAGCTAATACCAGTTCCCATGTACGGTACTAGATCCTCAACACTTGTGAGATTACATAGGATGTTCTTTCCTCTTACAAAGAGTAATCTATTTTTTATTAACCACTCACAACCTCTATACATTGTTCACCACATCCAGAGGATCCCATACATATCTCAGAGAATCATGCTAGAGTATGGATCGAAGTTTAGATCCATATACACAAGATACTATGGTGATCTCAGGTCTAAGGATCACTTGCATCATTTCTATCAAAGAACAATCTTTTGATATGCTAGTAAGACTCCATCAGATATTCTTTCTGTAGATCAGTTCAGTGAACTCACTTACCTATGAGCACCCATATCCTTGTATTAGTGTTTCTACATAAATGATTGTGAGATCAATCACCCTCTCATTTGAGCATACATAGGATGTGCTAGTCTTGTCAGTATCAATAATCTTTGACTCAATGTTCATATGATTGAAAATATTTTAGATTGAGGCTATCAAGGTTTGAGGTCTCACTGGAATAACCTCATCATAGCCCTAAAATTATTATCCTAATCTATAAAGTTCATCATAATCTTAATTAAGTTATGAATAAGATAATAAAATATACCATAAGATGAAACAAAATGCCTTATATTATTAATAAATAATCAATATCCTATACATGAGTAGAAAGATAAAATAAAAAAGTTCCATCACATCATCTATGCGATTGACTTGTAGGATACTATTTTTTTTATTATATTATCTTGCTAATTCAATTTATTTTGAAAAACCCATTTTGTACCTATTACTGAATGATTTTAGGTCTTTCAACTAACTTTCAAGCATTATTTCTTTCACATTAGTTTAATTCTTCTTGCATAGCCATAATCCAGTTTGTATCCTTTTCAGCATCAAGAATAGTTCTAGGTTCAATGTGCAAATAAATACAAAATAATTTAATGCATCTCTAATTGATGCTCTAATTCTAATGCCTTGAGATGGATCAACTATGATGAGTTCTTTAGGGTGAATATAAGCATACCTCCATTCATTTGGTGGATCTTATGTGCCTCATTGAGTGGAGCTTGTGCATTTCTTCATTCTCATCTTCTTGTTTTGCTCTTTATCTTTTTGGTCTCGAGAAAAAGGGTCCGCCAATCATGATATTTTTTTCATCTCTTTTTAAAGAGTACCTGTATGATCTACTTCTACTTATATTGATTTAAAAATATTATTTTCATCAAATACAATATGAATTAACTCTTTTACAACTAAAGTTTTTTACTAAATACTCTATATACTTTCTTTTGGTAATACAAACACTCTATATGCTTTACTAGATAATGAGTAGCTAGCAAAAACTATCTTTATCAGATTTAGCATCAAATTTATCTAATTTATCTTTGCTATTTATCAAAATGAAACAATGAAAATTTAAAAAAAATTGAAATAAGAAATATTTGATTTCTTATTTTTGTAAAGCTCATAGAGGATTTTTTTGAAAATAGGCCTAATCAATGCTCGTTTAAGCACATGATATGCAGCGTTTATAGCTTTGTCCTAAAAATACTTTGGTAGGTTACTTTCATAAAGCATGATCTATGCCATCTTTTGCAAAGTCCTATTCTTCTTTTCTACCACCCTATTTTGCTGAGATATTCTAGGAGTTGAAATATTATGATCAATTTTATTTTTAGCATAAAACTTTTTAAAAACTTGATTTTCAAATTCTGTGCCATGGTCACTTCTTATTTTTAAAACATTGCAAGTTATTAGTGATTTTCTTAAAAAATTTTGTAAATATATCAAATGCCTCATCATTGTGTGCAAGAAATAAAATCCAAGTGTATCAAAAAAAAATATCAATAATAACAAAATCAAAGTGCTTGCCATCAAGACTAATAGTTTTAATTAAACGAAATAAATCCATATGTAAAAGTTTCAAAGGCCTAGTAGTCGAAACATTATTTTTAGGTTTAAAAGATGATCTTGTTTGCTTACCTAATTAACATGTATTACAAATTTATTCTTTTCAAAATCAAGTTTTGATAAACCTTTAATTTAATCATTTATATTAATCTAGCAATAGAATTCATACTTATATGTCTTAGTATATTATGCCAAATTCAATTAGCTTTATTGACCTTGGTATTCGTAGCAACAAGATATTCTATGTTATCCTTATAAAGATTATCAAGATCCACCAAGTAAACATGTCATATCTCTTTCCTATGAACTTAATACCATTATCAATGGAACTAGTTATAATACAACATGATGATTTAAATGAAGTATCAAACCCTTATCACATAATTGATGGATACCAAGAAGATTATGCATCAAACCATCTATAATTTCAATAAAAGTGATAAGAGTAATCTTTATAGTTTATATTATCAAGATTAATTATTTTGCATTTACCATTGTCTACAAAAGTAAACTTCTCTTACATTCATCGCAAATTGCTAGTTGCTTTTTTCTTTTTTTCTCTTTCCTTCCCCTCTAATGTAACCTTTCTTCTTTGGATCAAACCTCTTCTTCCTCATGAATCTTTTTGTGATCATGGCCCTTTCATCATCACTTTCAGATTACAATAATGTATCACTTTCCATATCTTCAATGGCCATCAATTTTAGAGCAATGATCTTCCTCTTCTTCACCTCTTCCTCACTATTTTGATTCATGTTGAGCTCATAGGTCATGAGCGAGCTAATGAGCTCTTTCAAAGGAAACTTATTTAGATCTTTTGCTTCTTAGATTATAGTTACCTTGGCCTCCCAGTTCTTTGGCAATGATTTTAGAATTTTATGAATAAGTTCACTATTAGTATAGTCCTTGCCAAGACTCTTTAAATCATTTATAATATCAGTGAATCTAGTGAACATATAAGTGATAGTCTTACTAGGTTCCATTTTAAATAGTTCATATTTATGTATAAGCATATTTATCTTTGGTTCTTTTACTTGATTAATAACCTCATGGGTAACTTCTACCCTATCTTATATTTTTTTAGCAAACATGCATGTAGATATTCTATTAAACTCATTTGCATCTAAAGCATAATATAAAATATTTATAGCTTTAGTATTTTATTGAGCTAATCTTCTATCTACATCATCTCAATCCTTTTCAGGACTAAGAGAAGGCATACCATCAACCATAATAGTGGGTTATGTGGATAAGGCCTATAACCGATGACGTACTAATTGAGGTTGCCATTGATCTTTAACTCTTGATGGTTAGATCAATTAGGTAAAGTATCCATTCTAATACCACTTATTTTTTAGAGATAGCAATTTGAGAGGGAGGGATGAATTGAATTTCTTAAAAATTAATTTTGCAGCTTGTACCCAAAAATAATTCAAGTGTTTGTGAGCTGCTTAGCATAAAATAAATATACAACAGAAAATAAAAGATGAACTCAATAACACAACATAAATATATAAGATTTATAATGATTTAGTCCTAAACTCAGCACCTACGTCCACTCTTCATGTCAACCCACTTGAGAATTCCTACTATAACCCCTCAAGATTATAGTTTGATTATTTTCTCGAGTTTACAATCCAATTTAGTTGATTTTTATATGATCACCAACTACAATCTTACAACCGATTATTTTTTAGGTTCATAATCAATCTAGTTGGTTTTTATAGAGTTTCCAACCAAACCCTTACAACATCCAACTTAAGACTTGGACCAATCCCAAGTTTCTTCAACTAAGAAACTTATCACCACAAACCAAGAAAGATATATAAGAAAATAAAGTTTAGAATAATAAAACTCTTTAAACTTTGGAAGAAGTCTAAGTAGTTGAACTCTTGATTGTTTTGACTTCTTTCTTGAATGTTTGAGAGGATTGATGAAGGTTTTAATGCTTTTGCTCAAAAGTAGTTGGCTGTAATCAATGCACTCTTCCTCTGTTATCAATTGAATAATGTGAATTAGAGACTCTCTTAAATTTCTTTCACTTTTGCTCTTGTAGTTTTCCTCACTAACATGAAGAATAAGGTTAATGAACTTAATCTCCTTATGTTCCCATTTGAATTTTCTTCATTTATGACCTTAAAAATATCTGCAATAAATACTTTAGCCATTAGAAGCTTAAAAATAGATGTTAGAAATATATTTAGGCCATTTGGAAAAAAAAATTTGAAAGGCTAGCCATTATTCTATCAAAATTCTATAAGTTGGCTCACCTAAGTTCTTAGTCGATTAATTTGAAACTTTGAGTTGGCTAAGTGAAATTTTTTAGATTGCTCAATGATAAATGAAAATATTCTAATTTTCTATCCATTCTATCTAACTAAGATTGGGTTGGCTAAAATCTATCCTTAGTCGGCTAATTTTGTGACTTAGTCCGCTAACTGGCATTCTATATCAGCTCAGAAGACTTGCTGATACTGCTTTCTATGTTCTTCTATCTCTGAGATTGAGTCGGCTATATTTTTCTATGAGTGGGCTAAGCTTCAGTCATGGTTGGCTATATTGTTTGCTAGATCAGTTCACAAAAGTTTCTTGAATCTTCACATTTCTATTTTCATTCTAAGTCTGAGATTTGGTCGGCTATCCAAATACTTGAGTTGGCTAAAATCTTATCTTGATTGGCTAAGATGAAAACTTGATCAGTTAAGGGAGTTCTCCTGAATTTTATCTCTTTTTATTTTTTTTTTAGATGAAGATTGGATCAGCTAAGCTCCTTGCTTGGTCGACTCAAAAGCATGCCAATCATACTATAATTGATTTTAGATAGTATTCCTTGTTCAAACTTGTTCTAGGTTAGACTTATCTTCTTAAACTTAATTTATGTATAATTTAGCTTGTTAAGGGGTCCTTCTAGACTACACTTTTTATTTATCTAAATTATTTCATGTTGAACTTAAGTTTTTTGCCTACAAATATAAGCCTTTGAGTTAGAAATCTAAATTCATTTGAGAGGACTTCTTTTTGGATAAATCATTTGAGCATTTTGAGAAATCCTACAACCACTTTCTAAAATATTCATCAGTAATATGATTTATACTCAAACATTTTTGATATTATCATAATCAATTCTAGGGCTAATGAGGATTCTAGCCACCATATGATGCAATAATCTCATCTTAACTAACAAATGGCTAGCAAGGATCTCTTCAAAGGCAACTATATCTTCTCTTTCCGAAAGTATTTTAACCCACTATACTTCTCTTCAAGTCTTTCAGCTCCATCAATGGGTGCCCAAAGAATATGACTAGGGCAAGTAGCATTTAGAATAATCTTAATTCCTTTTACTACCGATTCAATTATGCTCCTGCTCACCTTGCCATTTTTATAGAATTCTCTTACTAAGTTGGGGTATGTTGGTAATTCTAACGTAAACATATACTCCCAACCTAGACTTTTGATCTTCCTTCCGATTTCAAACCCTTCTATATCCAAAAGTCCAAAACAAATATTTCTTCCGATAATTATTGACCTTGAAGACAATGGAATGGCTTGACCCAGAGAGGGAGGCGGAGGAGGAGGTGTCGGTTGAGGAGATGGCAGAGTTGGTTTTCTTGGTTAAGGGGATGAATGAGTTGTAGCAGTAGGACATGAAGCTTGGTAAACATCTCTTCTATTGCTCATCTCAACCCTTGGATGCAATTTGAATTTTATTCTCCTTTCACCATAGAAGATCCATGCCCTAGAGTGAAAAAAATAGGGCCGTTTCAGAATGGATTGCCAGGGAGTATCTAAAAATTTTCTATAATAAGTCAACAAAAAATTTCATATTTTACCTAATTCGCAGCAGAATAGGAATCAAATCTCCAAAGAATTTTGAATCCAAAGTCTCACAAAAGTTTGAACAAACAAACCCTCTACTTCGCACGTACGTCAGGCTTTGTAGAAAAGTTAGATGAAGCATCGGATTGTTGTACATTCACAATGCAGCAAGGAGGGGAGGGAGATGATGCTTGGGGTGACACCTCACACCCAAAAGAGGGATGCCTAGGCCTCTTCACACTGTGAAGAAGGTGGACGCCCAAACACCACGCCAAGGAGAAGATGGTGTGACTTCTCCTCTTTCTCTTTCTCAGCTTAGCACATAATCTAATTATTATGCTTTAATAGTTACAGCTCCTCCATATTTATAGATAATTTTTCATGACCTATTAGACTAGAAGTCCTAACTCAAATTTGATTGAATTAATCTTTCCTTTATCTAATAAGAAATCCTGTTTGAGAAGGATAGGTGCCTAATGAGGCACCCCCTTGCACCCACACCTATACCCATGAGTGGGGTGGTAACAACCAACACCCCACCCTCTTTTGGTCAGCCATGAGGAGAGAGAATCTCAGCAAAAGTGGACTCTAAAGATCCAATCCAAATGTGGGTCAATTCAAATCTAATTCGAACCTAATTTGAACCAATTTCGAATAGACTGTCAATCTCAAACTGTTTAAGATTTAGAACTAAGTCTAACTTGAATTTTGTTTTAATCCAATTAAGTCTAATTCAATCAAATCTAATCTAAAATTAATTAGCACTTAAATTCAATCTCTCATAGACTCTTTGGATCATGGATCAAATCTTGTTGATGCTCGAAATTGAACCTGAATCTCATGTCTAATGCTAGCTTGACACAATCAATTGTTTTAATCCCATATAACCCATAACTTAATTCTCAATCAAGTTAATCTATTTGTTCAATCAACTTATGTACTTTCAAATGAAATATATAGACATAGATCAATTCTTTCCTACATCACTTGATTTTGTACATGATTTCATAGGTTCGAACACTAAGTCAGTAGCACAGAAATTATTTTCTATACTAATCAAAATTATCATCTAGTAATGATTTTCAACATTCAGATAGATTGAATATTTGCAAAATAATATTCAAAAATTTATACATATGATTACTACATAATTCATTCTTTTAATCTTGAATGCTTTGGGATGATCTAGGGTTAAACTGTCAATCTTAAAAAATCATCCTCATTGTATTCCAACCTTTCAAATCCATTACATGGATTATTTTGACTACGATTTTACTAAATTGAAATACAGTGATACATTAGCTCCTATAATCTAGAGAGATCAATTTTATTTTGATCACATATAAACTTCATAAGTACTTGACTATACCCAGTAACTTTTCATCACTGCATTATAAATATAGATAGTCTGATATCAAAGTACAGTGAGTTGCTTGTAAGTCACTATGATAATCTCAAGTCTGAGGGATACTTATGCCCATATACTTTGTGAGTTGCTCTTCACAACAGAGCACTCAGTAAGTGAGTCACTTGTTCAGCGACGGTGTACTCCTACATCTCATTTGTATGCTATACAGTGTCTCCACACTCTTTGATTAAGAGGACAACCAACTTATATGACACAACGATCTTCACTCGATAAACATCATTATCTTTTAATGACATATCATTTGATTACTAACATGTTTAAGAACTATATGATAAATCTTCCTTTATCGATTACTTTATAATTTTAAAGACTTCATCATAACATAAGAGTTCTAATAAGGAAGATGTAACTTTGTGATAAAAGATGTCAAAATAATTTTTATTCATTGATAAATAATTCATATACATATTACAAAATGAGTACAATCATCCATACGATTGGCTTTAGGATATATTTTTTAATAACTCTCACTTAAACTAAAGCCAATTGGGATAGTATTTTATACCCATCTTTCACTTATGATCATCAAACTCTTTTATCCTCAGAGCTTTAGTGTAGGGGTCAGCTATATTCTCTTTCTGATGATCTTCTGAAGCTCGACATCACCTCGATCTATGATCTCACATACATGATAATAGCGGTGCAAAATATGCTTGGTACATTAGTGTGACTTTGGTTTTTTCACTTCAGCTATGGCTTCAGTGCTGTCACAATATAGTAGAACATGACCATCAATAGAGGGTGTAACTCAAAGCTCGCTGATAAATTTTTGCAACCACATCGCCTTTTTTGCAGCATCAAATGCAGTAATATATTCTGCTTCGCATACAAAATCGGCCACATTATGTTGCTTGAAACTCTTCTAGTATATTGCTCCTCCATTTAAGATAAATATATAGTCTGACATGCTTTTACTATCATTATGGTCTGATTGAAAATTAAAATTAGTGTATCCCATAAGTTTCAACTCTGTGTCCCTATAGATAAGTCATTGGTCCATAGTAATTTTCAAATACTTAAGGATTGTCTTCACAACCTTTCAATGATTTTCATCTAGATCAGACTGATACCTACTCATTACCTCTAGTGAATAGGCTACGTTCGATCTCGTACACATTATGATGTACATGATAGATCCCATCATTGAAGCATATGGGATCCTACTCATACGCTCTCTCTTTTGAGGGATTGTCGAGCAATTTTTCTTGGAGAGAGTAATCCCATGGTCTATCGAAGATATCCTTTCTTAGAATTCTTCATATTGAACCATTTCAACATGATTTTGATGTATGTGGGTTAGGATAATTCAAACAACCTTCTAGATCTATCTCTATAGATATTCATTTCTAAGATATAGGATGCTTCTTCCAAATTCTTCATGAAGAACTATGATGAGAGCTACAGCTTTATACTCTGTAAAGCTGGGATATCATTTTCTATTAATAGTTGCCATCTACATACAATATAAAGAAGATGACTACAGAATCGTTAGCATATTTGTAGATGCAAAGCTCTTCCCCATTCCTAACGAAGCCATATATTTTGATCACTTTATCAAAATGCATGTTCCAACTCCTAGACACCTGCTTAAGTCTATAGATGGACCTATTTAGTTCGCATACCTTAGATTCATCTGTGGATGTGAACCCTTCAAATTGTATCATATACACCTCTTCTTCCAATTCTCCATTAAGAAAAATGATTTGGACATCCATTTGTCAGATCTCATAATCTAAGTATACTGCTATTACAAGTATAATATAGATGGACTTGAGCATTACCATAGGTGAGAATATCTTATCATAGTCAATACCATAATGTTGACAATAACTCTTGACAACTAGATGGACTTTATAGGTCTCCACTGTTGGAAAACGTAGGTGATTTCATGCATATATTTTAAAAATTTTCAAAATAAAATATGACAGAAAGCAACTAGATTAATCTTATTAATCTAACATGTATATGATCAGATCAATAAATCAACCTACTCTAGGATCTAGACATGATTTGATGCATATAAAATCAAAAAAATATAAAGATAAAATCTGCATGCATACATATGAGCAGTAGATCAGATCTACTTCTAATCTGAGTTCAAAACTCAATACCTGAGCATAGGTCGATGATTGCTGCTGCTGAGAGATATGGTAAAGAGAATCCTCGCTGGTTGCTCATAGCCACATATGTGTCTGGTCTCTATGAAAAGTTCACTCGAAGCCAGTCTCTATGGAAAGTCCACTCAAAGCTCCAATTTGATTGATCTTCTAGAGATTGCTAGCTCATGCGAAGACCATCTTGTTGGCTGATCTGGATCATTTCTTCAAATCTCTTAAACTTTTCTAGAGGTTAAGATGGATATCTAGAGGAGATAAAGATGTAAAAAAAGTATGGAGAGGAGACACTCTTCTCTCTCCTTTTTCTCTCTTCACAAACTCTTAGGATCAAATCCTAAAAATTTAGGTTTTGCACTCACCCAAAGAGAGATGACTCTCCTCTCTTTTACCTGCCAAGAAATCATGCCCAAACTCCTTTCACATGAAGACCCCTTTCTCTTCTCTCTTACATGCACAAAAGAGAAATAATATCCCTTTTATTTTGGTGTGTAATGAGTTAGGGTGAAGAGTCCAACAATGTTTGGACTCCTCCATTAGTTGTCGCCCCCTCTCACCAATTCATGCCAAAATAAAATATGGGATGCCCCAACCAAAAATTTGCCATGGTAAATCAGATCTCTATCTAATTTCCATGGAAAAAAATTCTCCTTTTGTTGCACAAAAGAAAGAGAATAAAGGAAGTGGGCGGCAAGACGTATAGATAAGGTCAAACCTTATCCTATATGGTAACTTATTCAAATCTATTTTGAACATACCATTTAAGCCAGATTATATCCAATTTTGGACCTGAGAAAGGGAGGGTAGAAGGCCTTTTATCATGGAGAAATCTCATGCAAAAATCTTTTGGGCATGAGGAAATATAGCATCAAGAACTTTGGTGGCGCATGGGAGGAGTCCAACACTGTATGGACTCTTAGTTTCCTTATTTGACTCCAAACCAAATCACATTTGGTTAAGCCCAAATAAATAGATGAAATCTAATCTAATTAGATTTATAAATTCTTAATCAAATTCTAATCCAATTAGAAATTGATTGAACCAAAGTCCTGATCAAATCAAGGATAATTCTCCCTTAGCAATTAGGTCATCTCATAACCTAATCAGGTCAAACCTAATTGAATCAAATTCAATTAGATTTTATCTAATTCTCTTTGCTTAATTAAATTAAGCTAATCAGTAATCTAATTACTAATTAATCTTTTATTAATTTATTAATACTCTGAATAAATTTATTGTAACTTTTGCATAAGATTAATGATCAATCAAATTGAAGATTAAACCCTTGATGATTCTCAATCATTGATCAGCCATATAATCAATCAAAATTTTTTTTTGAGTGTGATCCCATAGGTTCCAACTAAACTGATAGCACAAAAATAAATTTTAAACCAATCGATGTAACTATCTAGCAATAAGATCTGACGTCTGGATAGGTCGAATGATGGTGAAGCAACATTCAAGAACCTACTGACATATGATTATCGTATAATTCATCCCTTTGATCTTAATGCTCAAGGATAAATTAAGATTTAACTGTCAACCCAAGATAAGTCATCCATATTATATTTTAATTTTTTAAATCTATCACATGGATTATCCGGGCCCAGATTTTGCTAAATTAAAATACATTGATATATTAACTCCTACAATTTGGAGGATCAATCCCATCTTGACCAACGCACCGACATGGCAAGTATTTGACTGCACCCAAAGTATTTCATCACTGAATTAAAAATTTAAATAGTCCAACACCAAAGTATGGTGAGTTGCTTGCAAGTCATCGTGGTGATCTCAGATCGGAGGGACAGTTATACCCATACCCTTCGTGAGCCACTCTTGATAGTAGAGTGATCTACAGTTGGTCACGTTCAGTGATGATATACTCTTACATCTCACTTGCATGCCATACCAATGTCTTTATACTATTTGGTTATGAGAACAACCAATGCATATAATATACAACGACCTACACTTAATATCACTATCGTCCTAGTAATAGCATATCATTCGGTCACAAATCAGTTTAAGGACTATGTGATAAATCCTCCTTTATCGATAAAAGTAATCCTAAGGACTTCATCACAACACAAGAGTTTGTTAGAAGATGTAATCTTGTGATAAAAAAGATCAAATAACTTTTATTATTGATCAATTCATATGTCTTTATAATTAGTACAATCGTCAAATGATTTGCTTTAGGACACAATTCCCAACAACTCCCACTTGAACTAAAGCCAATCAGTATAATATTATATATCCATCTTTGATTTATCATCTCAAAACTCCTAGATACCAAGACTTTAGTAAATACATTGGTCAGGTTCTCCTTTCAGTCGATCTTTTAAAGATTGATGTTATCTCTATCCATGATTTTCGAATAAGGTGATGGCGATGCAAAATGCTTAGTAAGCTAATGAGACTTCGGCTTCAAGGCATGAGCTATGGTTCTAGTGCTATACAATACAACAGAACCATCATTGCAGGGTGCCACTCCTAGCTTGCCAATGAATCTCTACAATCACATTGCTTCCTTACAAGTATCGGATGCTGTAATGCATTCAGCCTCGTAATTTGAATTTGGCTATAATTTTTTACTTAAAACTTTTTCAGTAGATTACTCCATTATTTAATGTAAGGATGTATTCCAACATATTTTTGCTATTATTATATCTAACTAAAAATTGGAGTCAAATTCTATAAGTTTTAAGTTAGATTCTCCATAATCGAGTCATCGATCCTTAGTATTTCTCAAATACTTAAGGATGACCTTCCAGTGATTCTCACCCAGATCTTGCAGGTATCCATTCACTATCCTAGTGAGTATACAATATCTTATCTCATACATAGTGTACATGATAGAATAAATTCTACTTATAAACACTCTATGTACGTAGACTGGGATAACCTAACCAACTTCTTAGATCTATCTTTATAGATCTTCAACTCTAGGATGAGGGATATTTTTTCCAAATCCTTTATGAAAAACAATGATAACAGCAAAATTTTTATTCCCTATAATATAAGAAGTATTATTTTCGATTAAGAAAATTTTATTCACATACAAAATAAAAAATATACTCATAGAACTATTAACCCGTTTGTGTTTGCAGGGTCCTTCATTCTCAATGAAGCCATGTATTTTGATCACTTATCAAAATACATGTTCCAACTCTAAAATATTTTAGCATTGCTATAGGAGAAAAATATCTTATTATGGTCAATACCATAATGTTGACAATATCCTTAGGCAACCAGACAAGCTTTATAGGTCTCCACCTTTTTATTTGCACCCTCTGATCCTATTGGAGATCTACTTATACCTTATAGATTTTACCCCTTTGAGTGGATCAATGAGTGTCCATACACCGTTGACCTTCATAGGCTCCATTTCAGATTTTATGGCTCCAAGCCACTAATCAAAGTCAGACCTCTGCATGACATCCATATAGGTGATCAGATCCTTATTGTTCTCATCGAGTTCAACAGGATCACATTCTAAAATTAAAAACTGAAGTATCTATTCGATGGATACAGTACTTTACCTGATCTCCCTAATGGTACCTCTAAAATGGGTTTTGAGTTTGATCTAATCAAATCCAGTTCTATGGATTCACTAGATTGTATCAATTTTTTTATCTGTTGAACTTCATAAGTTTCACATTAAAGGTATCAGTTCCTTCACCAAGGTACTCCTTTTCTAAAAAGAATGTCGAATAACTCTTATTCTTTAGCAAAGTAAAACTAATATCCCTTAGATTCTTTGGGATATCCTAAAAATAATACATATAGGATCAAGATCCAAGCTAATCGATCTACCAATACTTGATATAAAATAAACACTCCCAAACCCTAAGGTAAGAGAGTTTCGGCTTATGCCTAGTCCATATCTCATATGGAGTCTTTGTGATTGATTAGTTCGAAATTCAGTTAAGAATATGACAAATAGTCTTAAGAACATAACCTGAAAAGAAGACTGGCAGATTTATAAACCCCATTATGGATCGAACTATGTCTAACAAAGTTGATTCCAATAAGATAGAATCCTATTCTCTTTTAGATATATCAAAATCTCACTAGAAAGGCATTCTTCTCCATGATTTGATTGAAGAGTTTCAATGCTCTTTCCAGTTTGTTTCTCTATCTTATTAAGAAATTATTTAAATATTTCAAATAATTCAAATTTATGGCAAACATATTCGTAGATCCAATACATCAGTATATATCAGACTCAAAATATCATTGGCTCGTTCACCTTTTTCAGCAAAAAGTGACTTGGTCATCTTACTAAGGAGATAGGATTGACAGATTGATAATGATTTATAATCATTGACTTCAAGAATTATCTCTTGTTGATCCTATTCTTGTTTATATGATCGAGCTTAAATTACCAAAGGTAGGCATTGGTGATATTATCTACTCTAAAGAATTTATTTGTTGTATACAGTACACTAACAGACTTTGGCTATGGCTATTCATAAATGTCATTTCTTTAGTTGTCCATCATGATTTTGACATCATTTATAATGATATCACAAAAATCATTCTATATTGACAACGTAAATTCATCCTTGGCCAGAAAGCCTATAAAAATTATATTCATCAAAATGGACATTGATGACAATCATCAAAAATGATATTATTAGAATCAAAACTTGCTTGAAAATTCTTAAAGCCAGAACTGAAACATGACTTTCAGCTCCAACATTTAGGATTCTTTTATTGTTTTCAATCTTTCTACTAACTTAAAGTCATTACAATAATTTACATGGACTTTCGATATCTAATACCCAGGTAGTAGTGTCACAGATATAGAAATCACAAGGTGTTATCATATAAGTATCTTGTCTAGCAACCCTTTACTGATTTCTTTTTCTTAGCCTGTTTGGGTCAAGGGACTCTGTCAGACTAAGTTAACCTTAGACTCTTTTATCAGTTCGATCCCCTCAGCCCAAGCATGACTCTTTTGCATCTTCTTTTCTTTTTTTTTCTTAAAGGATTGTTGCTCTACTGAAAAACATCTTCAGAGGTGTAAAAGAACTCCTTCAATATTTGAAAGATTTTCTCTCATAAGCATCATCGAATTTATAACTAAATCATGTTCTTCACTGCTCTCAAAAAATACCACATGGTGATACTATCATTTGGCCACTTTTGATATGTGCCTTTGATCGCATCATGTGTGTTGGACGTGGAAACATAAGGTGCTGATCTGTAATCATATATAGGATCCATTCGTGCTCTAAAACTATTTGTAACTTCTGATACCAACTATCGAAGTCGAGTCCTATAAGATAGTTACTGTCAAACAGTGAATGAAGTAACGAACATTTAGCCATAACTAAAAGAAAAATACAAGATCTCTATGTTTATGAATTGATTAAGCCTAAAGACTTAAATTTTAGTCTAAAGATCCTCTCACTATTTTAGTCAAATTAGTTGCCTCTACCTCCAATTCGAGAAATTATCCTAATTTCTTAGTTAGTACTAGAATCCACACAGTTGCATGTGGCCGGACTTTGGCCAGCTCACCCATATACATCTATAGGTAGGTTCTTAACAATTATTTCAGTAAATAATTTTAAGTACTTAATTTTGCCTCAGGTAACTTTTCAGTTAACTTTGATCTTCTCTACAAGCTCTGGTTAGATCCAACCATTAACATTATCATACTTTGGAATCTAACTACCAAATGATCAGGCTCGATTTTGGCCGACTAATCTGACCACTTGCTAGAGTGACTTGACTGAGTCATCATATTATGAATAATAATTCTAATTGTAGATGAGTACTAGGCTTTTGGGCCTCCAATGATCATTATACTAATGGACCCATTATCACCCAACTTAATGGGAGGCTATGATTTAGTTATCACCATAACTATCTCATTTTAGGAACATAATAATTTAGAATATTTAATTTATGAATTAAGAGAAGAGAAGAGATCAACCAGTAAATCACAATCCTCCCACTGACTTCACTAAGTCATTAAATTGGATTAGGATCATGCTGGTTGAAATAGCACCTAGATCAGTCACTCTGATCAATCTTAATGGCATGGGTCAACTCGAAGTACCTAGCGGTCTAATCAAGATATAATCCACCAAATTGGCCAGATAAGTGAGATCGATGGGAGGGCATACTAAGCTTGCCTTAGACACCATTAGAATGGCCAGGTAAGCTGCTCCCAATTAAAAATCTCCGATTGAAATGCTAAACTTACCTTAGACACCAATTGATTAATTAGTTTCAATTTGACCAACCTAATAATTCAGATTCAACCACTGAGCCATAATTAAGGTCTATTTGGTCTAATCAAAGATATGAATTTGACCATCTACAACTATTATATTGATTCTAAAAAAATTTTGATTTAATTTAATTCAATATTTGATTAGATTTAATCAATTTTTCTACATGATCCATTAACTCTTAGATTCTAACTTTATATCTAATCCAATTAAGAGGACCTGATTTGATCTAACTGATATCGCCATGTTTTATGTAATGTCATTAGATCTTAATTTACAATTCTAGATCTAATCAATTCTACACTTAATTTTTAATTAAGTTTCAGTATCAACATGGATTTAGATTAGGATTTGAATAATTTTAATTTTTTATTTTGTAAATAATTTATAATAAATTTTATGCAAAAATTTTTATTCTGAAATTGGATCGATTCATCAACACTGAGCCAGCTACATAAGGGGACTGGATCAACTCAGATCAAAATTAGATCAGCTCAGTAACTGTGCGAGCACTTTTCAAAGAGTTTCAGATATGAAAAATCTTGCATAATTTTAAAATAAAATCAATCACAAATACCTTTTAGATTATATCTAAACCTTTTATAATTTTAGATTTTATTTTTTCATGATTAAAATAATTTTAATTATATAGATTAGATGTTTTACTTTTCATATAATTTTGTATCACATAAATCATACCTAGAGTTTCAAGATCTAAGATTTTATAAAAAAATAAGTTCTTCCTTTCATATTCTTCTTCATGAGATTTAATCACATGGCACTCCTATATGCCATAAGAGCACTCCATCGAATGGAAAGAGAGGGTCTTTAAACCCTTCTTGCTTCTATGACCGAACAGTCTGGTGATCAATCTAATCCAAGTACTTACTAATCGAATCATCTAATCTAATCATATATCATATATGCTTAAATTTAGATCTAATCTAAGTTACATCAGATCTGATCACAACCTTAGATCATATCTAAATTAGATTATAAATATCACATGCAATACATAAAATTAGATTTTATCAAAGATCAGCATAAACTAAGACAATCTATTCACCGTAAGGGGTAAACCCTAGAGCAGGATAACCTTATTTCAGTTTGTGCTATCAATCATTAATTAAATTCAAATCTAAGATATCATATATCAGATCTAAATTAAATTAAATTTCAAATTTAATATACACATATAACATGTCATAATAAATCTGGCTCTGATACCACTGTTGGAAAATATAGGCGATTTCATGCAAGTATTTCAAAAATTTTTGAAATAAAATAATGAAAAGCAACTAGATTAATCTTATTAATCTAACATATATATGATTAGATCAATAAATCAACCTACTCTAAGATTTATAATATGATACATATAAAATCTAAAAAGTACAAAAAATAAAATCTGCATGCATACATGTGAGTAGTAGATCAGATCTACTTCTAATCTGAGTTCAAAACTCGATATCAAGATATGGATCAATGATCATCGCTGTTGAGAGATATGGTAAAGAGGATCCTCACTAGTTGCTCATAGCCGCATACGTATTCGGTCTCTATGAAAAGTCCACTCGAAGCACCAATCTGATCGATCTTTTCAAAATGCTAGTTTACATGAAGACCATCTTGTTGGCTGATCTGAATTTTTTCTTCAAATCTCTTGAACCTTTCTAGAGGTTGAAGACGGACATCTAGAGGAGATGAAGATGTGAAATGGTATGGAGAGGAGATGCTCTTCTCTCTCCTTTTTCTCTCTTTCCAAACCCTTAGGACCAAATCCTAAAAATCTAGGTTTTGCTCTCACCCAAAGAAAGAGGACTCTCCTCTCTTTCACATGCCAAGAAACCATGCCCAAAGTCCTTTCACATGAAGATCCCTTCCTCTTCTCTCTTACACACACAAAAGAGAAAAAATATCCCTTTTATTTTGGCATGTAAGGAGTTAGGGTGAAGAGTCCAACAATGTTTGGAATCTTCCATTAGTTGTCGCCCCCTCTCACCAATTCATGCCAAAATAAAATATGGGATGCCTCAACCAAAAATTTTTCATGGTAAATCAGATCTCTATCTGATTTTGCATAGTAAAAATTCTCCTTTTGTTGCACAAAAGAAAGAGAATAAAGGAAGTGGGTGGCAAGACTTATAGTTAAGGTCAAACCTTATCCTATATGGTAACTTATTCAAATATATTTTGAACATACCATTTAACACTAGATTATATCCAATTTTAGATGTGAGAATGGGATGATGGAAGGCCTTTTGGAGCAGAGAAATCTCATGCAAAAATCTTTTCGGTGTGAGGAAATATGGTGTCAAGAACTTTGGTGGCACATGGGAGGAGTCCAACACTATATGAACTCTTGGTTTCCTTATTTGACTCCAAATCAAATCACATCTGCTTAAGCTCAAATAAATAGATAAAATCTGATCTAATTAGATTGATAAATTTTCAATCAAATTCTAATTCAATTAGGAATTGATCGAACCAAAGTCTTGATCAAATCAGGTACAATTCTCTCTTAATGATTAGGTCATCTTATAACCTAATTGGATTAAACCTAATTGAATCAAATTTAATTAGATTTTATCTAATTCTTTTTATTTAATTAAATTGAGCTAATTAATAATCTAATTGTTAATTAATCCTTCATTAATTTACTAACACTCAGTGAATAAATTTATTGCAACTTTTGCTTAAGATTAATGATCAATCAAATTGACAACTAAACCCTTGAATGATTCTCAATCGTTGATCAACCACATGATCAATCAAAAAAATTTTTTGAGTGTGACCCATCAGTTTGAACCTAAGCTGGTAGCATAGGAATAAATTTTTGAACCAATTGATGTAACCATCTAGCAATGGAATCTGACGTCTGGATAGGTCGAATGATGGTGAAGCAACATTCAAGAACCTACTGGCGTATGGTTACCGTATAATTCATCTCTTTGATCCTAATGCTCAAGGATGACCTAAGATTTAACTATCAATCCTAAATAAGTCATCCACATTATATTTCAAGCTTTTATATCCATCATATGGATTATCTGAGCTCAGGTTTTGCTAAATTGAAATACATTGATACATTAACTCCTACTAATTCGGAGGGGTCAATCCCATCTTGACTTATGCACCGACTTGATAAGTACTTGACTGCATCCAAAAATTTTTCATCATTAAATTAGAAATTCAGATAGTCTGATACTGAATACAGTGAGTTACTTGTAAGTCACCGTGGTGATCTCAGGTCGGAGGGATACTTATATCCATACCCTTCGCAAGCCACTCTTGATAGTATAGTACTCCACAGTTGGTCACATTCAATGATGATGTACTCCTATATCTCACCTGCATGTCATACCAGTGTCTCCACACTATTTGATTACGAAACAACCAACACATATGGCACACGATGACCTACACTTGATATCGCTATCATCCTAGTAATAGCGTATCGTTTGATCATGAACTAGTTTAAGAACTATATGATAAATCCTCCTTTATCGATCAAAGTAATCCTAAGGACTTCATCATAATATAAGAGTTCATTAGAAGATGTAATTTGTAATAAAAAAAGTCAAATAACTTTTATTATTGATCAATTTATATATCTTTATAATTAGCACAATCATCAAACGATTGGCTTTAGGACATAATTCCCAACATCCACCTTTTCATCCGCTCTTCTTTTTCTTTTAAAAATCTACTTGCACCCTATAAATTTTTATCTCTTCAGACAAATCAACTAGTGTCCATATACTATTGATCTTCATGGACTCCATCCTGGATTCATGGCCTCAAGCCACTTCTGGGAGTTAGGCCTTTGTATGGCTTTTATATAGGTGATTGGATTCTCATCATTCTCATCTAGTTTGATAGGATTACCATCTTGAATCTAGAAATCATAGTATCTATCTGGTTGATATGGTACTCTACTGAATCTTCTTAGTGGTGCCTCTATAAGTGCTGGATTCGATTCTCCAATCAAATCTGATTCTGTATGTGCCGGTTCCTCTACCTCATGAACTTTACTAGGTGTAATTTTGCTGGCATTAATTTTTTCTCCAAGGAACTCCTTTTTCAAAAAGATTGCTTTGTTGTGACGAACATCTTTTGTTCTTCAGTGAGGTAAAAATAGTATCCTTTAGTTTCTTTTGGATACCCTACAAACAAGCATTTATCGGACTTTGGTCCAAGCTTATCTATCTTTAAATGCTTGACATAAGCTGGACACCCTCAAATCCTAAGGTGTGAGAGTACTGGTCTTGTTAAGAATATAGTAGGTAGTTTCAAGAGCATATCCCCAAAAGAAAATTGACATATATGCAAATCCCATCATGGATCAAACCATGTCTAATAAGGTTCGATTTCTTCTTTCAGACATCCCATTATATTGTGGTATTCCAAAAAGGGTCCACTATGAGAGAATCTCATTCTCCTCAAGATATGTCAGAAAATCACTGGTGAGGTATTCACCTCCTCGATCTGATTGAAGAGTTTTAATACTCTTTTCAGTCTATCTTTTTACTTCACTATGAAATCGTTTGAATATTTTAAATGATTCTGATTTATACTTCATAAGGTAGACATACTCATACCTCGATAGGTCATCTGTAAATATAATAAATAATAGTATTCTCCTCTGACGCCTATGTTAATGGATCCACATACATCCCTATGTGTTAGATCTAGAACATTATTGGCTCATTCACCTTTTTCTTGAAAAGGTGACTTGATCATTTTATCAAGTAGATAGAACTCACAGGTCGGTAATGATTCACAATCATTAATTTTAAAGATATCCTCCTTGATTAACCTATCTATCATGTTCTTGTTCACACAACCTAGCCTACAATGCTAAAGATAGGAATTGTTGACATTATCTATCCTAGGAATTTGTTCGATGTGTACATTACACCAACAGACTATGGTAATACATATATGCCATATTTTAATTGTCCATGCATAATTGTAGTATCATTTACAATAATATCACAAAAATCATCCTTTATTCGAAACTTAAAATCAAATTTTGTCAAAAAGCCTATAGAGATGACATTCATCAAAAAAAAGGACAATAATGACATGACACATTAGACTCAAAATGCATAGTTCCTAAAGCTAGAACTGAAACAAAGCTTCTATCTCCAACATTCAGAAACTGCTTGCCTTCTCTAAATTTTCTATTGGTCTATAGTTCTTGCTATGAATTACAAAAATTAATCAACTTTCGATATCTAATATCCTGATAGTAGTATCACAAATAAAAAAATTATAAGAGTTGTCATATAAGTACCTTGTGAAGCAACTGATTGTTTATTTCTCTTGTTCTTCAATCTGTTTGGGTCAAGAAAAGTTATATATGTCGAACAATTTTCTTTTCAATGATTCAGCTTCTTCCAAAAGAAGCATTCTACCTAGCTTTTGTCGACTTTCGACTTTTTGCTCTGCTTTGGCTTGGGATTAGCGGTATGATTTTTCTACACCTTTTTTTTCTCTCTTAGAGGAATGATGACCTGCAGAGCTCCCACTACATGCACCGGCTTCTTCTGGAGCTAATGGTCCTTTTTGAATGTTTGTAGCAATCCTAGCAAACCATGATAGTTCACTACAGGCTTGGTCATTATGTAATAACTCAAGAAGGGTAGGTAGAATTTTGATAGCAAGTTTAGTATAGCATCCTTGCCTAACTATTCATGTAACAGAAAGTCAAGTTTGCTTAAGCATTCAATCTGCTCAATCATGTATAATACATGATCGATGATTGATGCCTCCTCTCGCATACGGGCATTGAACACAGCACAGGAGGTTTTATGTCTCTCCTCATCCTTAAGGGTGTCGAAAGACTCATTTAATACTTGAATTATATCCTCTAATTGTGCATCCTCAAACTTATGGCTAAGTTTATCGTTCATAGCTGCCCTTATAATACAACGCACCATCATGCGGTCACTGAGCCACTTCAAATAAGTGTCTCTCACAGCATGGGGTGCATTGGCAGTAGATTCTTCAGGTGGTGGATCTATAATCACATACAGAATCTTCTCATGCTCCAAGACGATCTTCAACTTTTACTACCAACTATTAAAGTTGGGTCTAGTAAGCTTGTCTCTATCCAATAGCGAACGAAGCGATAGAGTGTTGGCCATAGCCGAAAAAGAAGAAATATAAACTGATTAGTACATGAATTATTTTAATCTTAAAGATATGAACTTTAGTCTAAAGGTTCTCCCACTATATTATACGAATTGATAGCCTCTATTGGTGCAAATTTTGCTGATGTCAGAGAAGCTGGAGTCGAGGGGAACACGGCCACCGTCGAGACCTGCAAGGAAGTCTAAACTGGAGTTGGGGGTGCTCCGATAAGATTCTCCGATGCTCAAGTCAGTACTCTGCCTTAACAAAAATGGAGTACTCGAATAGGATTTTAGCAGAGTTTCGAGATAGAGTTTAGAGCTTAGAGGAGAATGTATCTGGGGGGTCTCTTTTATAAATGGGGGAGATAACCGCTTGACAGCGACGTCCGTAACTGCCTGGTAGTGGGCCATTCAGGGCCACGTAGAGTCTACTACAGAGAGTGAAATAGTGGGGCCACGTGGAGTCTATTACGGAGAGTGGAGTGGTGTCCGTTGTCGTGACTTGCCAGAGAGTGGTGGGACCACGTGGAGTTTGTTATGGAGAGTGGTGGTGTCAGTTGTCGCGACTTGCCAGAAGTTCGGGCCGGATGGTTGAAGCTCGGTTGGGATGTCTGGTGGAGCGAAAAGCTCTCTATCTCAATAATCTGAGAGAATTCGAATATTTTTGAGGTTGCAGACGGACTGTTGTTGGGTGCCTTAGGCACTGATGCTGCAGACCGAAGTCATCTGCTGTAGAAGCTCGGGCGGGAACTTTCTGTTGGAGAAGTCCGATAGGAGTCCGATTGCTAGAGAAGTTTGTCTGAAATTTGTCTGATGTAGAAGCTGGTCTAAAGACTGTCCGCTGGAGAGGTCCAGTTTTATGGGGAGTTCAGCTGAAGGTCAACCGATAGTGGAGTTCGGAAGGCATTGTGGAAGTTCATCCGCTGGAGGAGTCTTGAGGACACTGTGGAAGGTCGACCGTTGGAGGAGTTTGGAATTCAATTCTATTGTAGAAGTTCGGATGGAGTACGATTCTTGCAGGAGTCTGGAAGGAGATCGCTTACTGTAGAAGCTCGATAAAGACTGGTTGCCGTGGAAGCTTGGATGGAAACTTCTTATTTTAGAAGCTCAGATGAAGATTGCTTGCAGTAGAAGTTCGGAGTAGAAATCTGGCTGGTGGAGCCCATTCGTTGTAGGAGTTCGGAGGAGTTCGACTCTTGTAGGAGCTCGGATGAAATTCGAAAGGCGGTCGACCACCGTAGAAATTTGGATGGAGTCTGGTTACTGTAGAAATCCTGCTACTGGAGAAGTTCGATCATTGACGAAGTCCAGAGTAAAGTCGATCGTGGCTGGAAGAAGTCTGGAAGAGATTCGAAGAGTAGTCGATCACTGTAGAAAATCGACTAATAGAGAAGCTCGGAGAGTATTTGGAGCAGTCCGATAGATGAATGGAGGAGCTCATTATTGGAGAAGTCTGGATGGCATGATAAGAGTTCATCCATTGGAGGAATCTGGAGGACACTATGGAAGGTCGACTGCTGGGGGAGTCCGGATGGTATTGTGGAAGCTCGGATAGTCGGAGAGGTTCAGAAAGATGCCGCACAAGGTGGAAGCTGGAAGAGCCCTAGGAGGGTCAGCCTCTTACGAACTTCGATTGGGGTATTTTATACCCAACACCAGTCTGTTAGATGTGTGCCCTAGATGCTAGATCGGCTGACACATTCCTGTACAAATCTAAGGGCAAAATTATAATTTTGACTATAAATGAATAAAAGGGTTATTCTATTATCACATTGTGTACATTGTGTCTGTGATACATTCTTTAAGTTAGTAGAAATGTAAATTCATATTTTCAAGAGTTGAAAATTTAAGGCATGAATTTACATAACTAACTCATAAATTGCTCCTGACATAGGATCATCACGAGGATGGTGATCGATCCAGAAGGTTGGTGTACGATCGCTTCTTTAGGGTAGATGAATCTTGAATCTACGATGTGGAGATACCAGAGTGAGAGTACAGATATTCATTGAGAATGAGAGTACTGAGCATGACCACCTCGAGCAGTCATAAAGAAGTCTACCTTCTCGTCGATGACTAGCTCAATGCTACAGTTGTGTGTCTAGTTCTTTGACCTGAGGTGCATCGACGGTTCACCTTGAGTATGTTATAGTTTGACTACACCATAACTCGGTCTCCTAGCCATTCGAAACCCTAAGGTGTATGTTGGCTGTAGCATATCCATTGTACGAACCAGATCGCACCAAGATGGGATCTATCAACCTCGGTAGATGAGAGAAGTAGTCCTATGATGATCAAAAGATCGAGTCTTTAAGCCTATGGCCATGGCAGAGTGAAATAATGAAAAAGAATTTTCCATTGGATTTCACATCAGACTCGGATCGATCGATTAATTCATATGACTGATGTTGGGTTTGACGAGTTCACCTTAACCCTAATTCAGTCGGGACTCATGATAGAGGAACTCAATCACACAGGTAGCTGCACCAAGAGGTTCATCTTCAGTTCTGATGGGTTGCCACCATATACTGCTAGGTATCACTGGTGGATTTTGGGAGCAATTAGAATGATTTTGATGATCGATCATTCTAATTGTCTGAATCAGAAGAGTTCTGATCCATCGAAAGGAGTTTCGATGATGTCGATGATGAGATCACGACATGTCTCATTACCATACAGAATTGAACCTAACTGGGTCACACAAACAAGGGTTAGGATCTGGATGTCATCAATTGGGCTACCCCAATTGATTTAGATAAGATCCAATTAGATTCAAGGAAATCATGCTAGCACTCGATTGAACCTAACTTTCTCCTCGTGTAATCTTTTCTATCTCTACTGAGCCAAATATGATTTGGCTCATCCAGAGAACCTTAAGAAGATTTTCTCAGTCTAATTGAAGCTTGTCCAGCTCAGAAAAGGCTTGTCTTAATTCATGAGATGAATTTAAGATAATACCTGCTAATTTCTAGCACCTGCCAATTTTATTTTAGGACATCTGTCAAAAGTTGACATATGGATCTTAAACTAAAGAGGATTCATTAGAGAATTTTTATAGAGTGTCCACATGTCCAAACCACTTCAAATTAGGCACCATAATCAGATTATGGCATGAGCTCAATTGGATTTAAGTGGGCGCCCCAAATGGATAAGAACCAAAGAGTCCTGATAAACTTGGACTCTTTGGCGCCACCATATTTGTGCTTATCCAATGTTGGTGCCAACATAGGAGAGAGCATGGGGATTATTATCTGATATGATCAGATGACATCACTCCACCAATCAAAATTTTTCCAAAATTTATTGGAATTTTCTGTTTGGTCAAATGATGTGGCACTGCCAGCATACAGGATCTATTAAACCCTGCTGCACCTAGGGTTTCAAGATAGAACTTATTTTATACAAAAAATCCATTAGCTGCTGCCCCCTCCCCTCTTCTCCATATCCTCCCTGCTCTCCTTTCTCCCCTCTTCACATCCAAGAAGTTGGATGTTCATCTGGCAAAGGTACAAGGCGTAGTGATGCCTGGAATAGAAGGTTGCAGGACATCTTCGACAAGCTGCTGCTCCAACTTCAAAAGGAGTTCTGAAGTACTTCTAAATCAAATATTGATCTAATTTTTGGAGCACAGAATTGTGAGGAGAAGATGTGGATACTGGTAGAGGCCAGGTGCTTGTGTGGCTACATCAGAACCTCAGACAGTGCTGCGATCATCTACAGGGTAATTAGATTACCCTTGAGGTATGTCTATATTTCTCATACTTTTAGATTTATTTTAGATTTTAAATATTAGATAATAAAATTAGATCTAATAGATATTAGATCTAAAATAGTGTAGGATAAAAAAATTTAATTTATTTCGCCCCAGATTTGATGAAATCTGGAAGATCCTACACAGGAAAAAGCGATTTTTCCTTCAAGTGGTATTAGAGCCAGATTGTTGGCTCTATTTTAGATCTCTTTTAGATCTGATTTTAATTTTAATTTATCTGATATTAAATGATTTCAGATATCACATCAAATATGATAGAATCTGAAATCAAAATATTTAAAATTAAATCTAAGAAGAACTAACATGCATGAGATGCATAACTAGACTAGGATTAATTGAATCCATGAATAGTCTTAAGTTTTATATTTTAATAAAATTAAAATATGAATTAAATATAATTTATTTTTTATTTTTTTTGATATTATAATTTTATAATTAGATCAAAAAATAAAAAATAAAATATTAATTATTTAATAAAATTGATCTGTTGCATGCCTAGACTAGTTGTAGAATTGTTCTAGTAACTTGTCTAGAATAAGTTTTATTTTGAATAGTTTAATTTAAATTTTATTTTTCAGATATTACATGTGATGTATTAGATCTGAAAGCATGTTAATTAATTGATTTTTGATACATGAGATATATGCAAAGCATGTATTAGTTAGATCTTAAATTGTATATGTGATATGTTAATTTAGATCTAACTAGTTTTGTAGTTAAATTTATATTTCTGATTAAGGTGTTCCTCATGGCCGTCTGATCATAAGAATAAAGTAGGGTTTTAAGACCCTCTCTTCCCATTCAATGGGATGTTCATATGACGTGTAGGGATGCGTGCGTTCATCCTTAATCAGAAATCAAAACTTACTTTTCTACAAAACCTAGATCCTGAAACCCTAGGATTTATTTTACATGCTTTATTTATGAACCCAAACTTAATTAATGTATTGAGCTTATGAAATTAAGTTAGATCTAAAATTGAGAATTTCAGATCTAAGATATTTTCATAAGATTGGGTTCGGACTTGGGTAGCTCAATTAGGTCTAGCGGTTGATCAAACCGAATCAAGAGTTGGTTAGGTGGGATCATGAAAGCTAATAATTGACCAGCCTAATAGAATTAATTCTAGGTCAAGGTCGAATCACATTTAGATGTGACTCAATCAAGTTAAGACCTAATTTGGCTCAGTGGTTAGAGCCTAGATTGTAGGCTAACCCAATTAGTTCTGGTTCGACAATTTGGTGTCTAAGATAAGTTGGGCAGATGTGACCGACTGGTTTTTAATTGGGAGCTACTCGACTTGAATGCATTCTTGTCGAGTTAATGGCATATCCCTCCCACCGGTCTCACTTACCTGGCCATATGTGTCGATCCTGTTCTGATTTGAAGTGGCTAACAATTCGAGCTGACCCATGCCACTAGGTTAGTCATAATTATTATGACTATGTCTAGTCAAGTTTAAAGAGACCTAAATCAAATCTTCCTAAGAAAATATTAAGTCTAGGTCTTCCACCATTGTGGATGTGCGAGCTCTTCCGGGGTTGATTGTTCTTGACTGGTTACAGTGGCTCAGTTGCATCGGGAAGACCAACCATGTCCATTAGGCATTGGATGCTACGGACTAGAGGATGGGTTGGGCTTAATATTCGAATACGGTGAGGGACCCAATCAGAAATCTAGTTCGTGCAAATGGTGGGTTTGGCTTAACTAAGGATTGAAGCAATATCCAGGATATGGTGAGCTTCATGAATTAGAGATCAAGTTTTGGGTGCACCATGATTAGAGAATTATTGGACAAGAGTTGTCTACTCATCGGTTGACCCATCACTAATAACTGTTGGGTGAGGTGATGAGCCAGTCGGTGAGACTGCACCACCCATTAGAAATCACTAATCATAGAGCTTTTTACATCTCTACCAAGGGAGTGTAGGGATCTGAGAAAATAGTGGGAGCTTAATTTGTTTAAAAATAAAAACTCTAAATAAATTGGTTGAGTCTGATTACAAAATCTAACTAGAAACTTTTGACTCTCTACAGAAACATGTCTGCCTCAAACCCCCTGACCAAAATTCTAGACACTCATAGACTGACTGGACCAAATTTTAAGGACTGGTTAAGGAACTACAAAATTATTTTGGATTTCAAAAAATTGACTCATGTCTTGGACCAGGACCCACCTGCCATGCCAGCACGTCCGACTGCTGAACAGAGAGCATCTCTGAAAAAGTGGATGGATGATGATAACAAAGTCAGGTACTACATGTTGGGTGCAATGTCTGATGATTTGCAGCGCCAACATGAAAATATTTTGACTACCCGCCAAATGTTGGCTCACCTACAAGAGTTGTTTGGTGAACAGAGTCGCGCGGCCAAGTATCAAGTCTGTCAAAGACTTTTTAAGGCCAAGATACGTGATGGGCAGTCAGTCCAAGATCATTGTTTGACAATGATTAAGGATCTTGAGGAGCTTGAGAAGCTCGGTGTCATCTTAGACAAGGATTTTCAGATTGATGTGATCCTTCAGTCCTTGTCCGATGCATATGGTCAATTCACATGAACTTCCATATGCATAAGATGCAATGTACCTTGGCCAAGTTAATGAATATGTTGGTTACAGCTGAGCTTTCAATGAAAGGTTCAAAAGGTTCAGTTCTTACTATGGAGCGGACTTCTTCCAAGAGAAAGTCTTTTGGAAAGAAAAAAAGTCTGTGAAGAAGCAGAAGGTGGATGGCAAGAACAAGAAGACAGGACCGAAGAAGAAGGCTTCTGAAAAGGGAAAGTATTTCCACTGTCAGTCAGAAGGCCATTGGAAGCAAAACTGTCCTCAGTACCTAGCCACCCTAAAGAACAAGAAGGATGATCCTTCTGGAGGTATGCTCATTATCGAATCTAATCTTACGGTTTCTTCTGCATCCAGTTGGGTGCTTGACTCTGGTTCTAGTGCTCATTTGTGCACTTCTATGCAGGGTCTTGAGGAGAGCAGGAGGCTAAGGGATGGGGAGATGATCCTACATATCGGGAATGGAGCAAGAGTTGCTGTTGTGGCCGTAGGAACCTACCCTCTGCGATTACCATTAGGATTAGATTTAGTTTTAAGAGACTGTTATTATGTGCCTGCAGCAAGCAAAATTTAATTTTTGTTTCATGTTTAGCACAAGAAGGCTATGTGATTAGCTTTCATAAGGACCATTGTAACATATTTTATGAAAATAATAAAGTTGCAAATAGTTTTGTTATTAATGGTCTCTATCAGTTACATGTTGATGTATCTATTTTTAATATTGAGCAAAATGTGAATGCCATAGGAATTAAAAGGCCTAGAGATAGTCTAAATGATAAGTATCTGTGGCACTTAAGGTTAGGTCATATAGCGAAAGACAGGGTTAACAAATTGGAGAAATCCGGGCTACTGAGTCCGTTGACTTTCGAGTCATATCCAGTTTGTGAATCATGCTTTCAAGGTAAAATGACAAGTTCCCTTTTGTGGGATATGGGGGAAGGGCACAGACCTACTTGCCCTAGTACATATGGATGTGTGCAGCCCATTTGATGTGCCAGCTAGAGGCAACTTTGTCTACTTCATTACCTTTACTGATGATATGTCTAGGTACAGGTATGTTTTCTAATGAAACACAAGTCTGAAGTCTTTGAAAGGTTCAAAGAATTCAGACATGAGGTAGACAAATAAATAGAAAAGCCCATTAAGGTTCTTCGATCAGATCGAGGAGGTGAATCCCTTAGTCGGAAATTCCTAGACTATCTTAAGGACAATAGTATAGTCTCTCAATGGACTCCACTTGGAATGCCTCAACTCAACGGGGTTTCAGAATGGAGAAATCGGATCCTATTAGATATGGTCCGTTCCATGATGAGCTTCACAGACCTCCCAAAATTTTTTTGGGGACATTGTCTCATGACAGCAATTTATGTATTGAATAGGGTTCCCTCTAAAACCGTTCCTACCACACCATATGAGATATGGCATGGTAAGAAGCCAAGTCTGAATCATCTCAGAATTTGGGATTGTCAGGCTCATGTCAAGAGACAGCAGACGGACAAGTTAGAGTTCAGGTCTTTTAGAGCTCGGTTCATAGGATATCCTAAAGAGTCATTAGGATATTATTTTTATATTCTGGAAGACCACAATGTGATTGTGAGTCAAATGTTATTTTTCTTGAAAAATAGTTTATTCAAGATGGTGGCATCGAAAGAATAATTAAGCTCAAGGAGAATGTCTCTCAAGAGTAACGAGCTAAAGAACCTGAAGAACCTAATCAATCAGAACCAGTCCTAACACAACCTCTTCCACCTCGTAGATCGACTAGGATTTTCCATCCTCCTGAAAGGTACTTAGTTACCATACAAGAGGATGTAGAGAAAATATTCCTCATGGGAAATGGGATTCATGGTGATGATCCAAGACCTATGATGAGGTGATATCAGATATCGACTCAGAGAAATGGTTAGAGGCAATGAGATCAGAAATTGACTTGATGCACTCAAATCAAGTCTGGACCTTGGTAGATCCATCTGAAGGTATTGTACCTATTGGGTGTAAATGGATCTTCAAGAAAAAGATAGGTGCAGATGGAAATATGGAGACATTCAAGGCTAGGCTCGTAGCGAAAGGTTATAGTCAGCGCGAAGGCATTGACTATCAGGATACCTTCTCGCCGTAGCCATGCTAAAATCTATCCGCATATTGCTTGCTGTTGCAGCCTATTTCGATTATGAAATATGGCAGATGGACGTAAAACGGTATTCTTAAATAGATATCTTGAGGAAGATATCTATATGAACAGTCGTTTGGTTTCACATCTAGTGATGATGATCACAAGGTCTGCAAACTGCAAAGGTCCATTTATGGACTTAAGCAAGCATCTCGAAGTTGGAATACTCGTTTCAATGATGTGATCAAAATGTTTGGTTTCATTAAGAATGAGGAGGAACCATGTGTGTTCAAAAAGATCAGTGGGAGCGCAGTTGTCTTCCTCATATTGTACATGGATGACATCCTCCTAATTGGGAATGACATTCCCATGTTGACCTCAGTCAAAGTATGGTTGTCTAAGGAGTTCTCTATGAAAGATCTAGGAGAGGCATCCTTTATACTGGGTATTAAGGTCTATAGAGATAGACCAAATAGAATGCTGGGACTTTCACAGAAAATGTACATAGAAGAGGTGCTAAAAAGGTTTAGCATGGATAACTCCAAAAGAGGTTTATTGCCTTTTAGATATGGCATTCATCTCTCCAAGAAGATGTGCCCTAGCACACCTGAGGAGATTGAACGCATGAGCAAGATCCCTTATGCTTCGGCAATAGGGAGCCTCATGTATGCCATGCTATGTACATGACCTGATATAGCCCATGCTGTGAGTGTCACAAGCAGATATCAGTCGAATCCAGTGAAGAGCACTGGACTTCTATAAAATGTATTCTTAAGTACTTGAGAAGGACTAAGGATATTTTCTAGTCTTTGGGAATGGAGAACTCCAGATTCAGAGATTTATAGACTCAGACTTTATGTCTGATATAGATGATCAAAAGTCACATCTGAGAGTCTGTTCATTTGTAATGGTGGTGCAGTCAGCTGGAAGAGTTCCAAGCAGATGGTGATTGCTGATTCCACCATGGAGCAGAGTATATTGCCGCATCAAAAGCTGCGAAGGAGGCATTCTGGTACAAGAAGTTTGCCGCAGGCTTGAAGTGATGTCATCGGATGCCATACCTCTTTACTGCGACAATAATGGTGCCATAGCCCTAGCTAAGGAGCCAAGGTCTCACAGAAGTCCAAGCACATCGAGTGGCGATTCCATCTGATTCATGATTACCTCGAAAAAGATTATGTCGAGGTCAAGAGAGTCGACTCCACAGACAATGTGGTAGACCCGCAGACTAAGTCATTAGGTCAACAGAAAATCGAAGCCCACCTTGAGAAGATGGGACTTAGATATGTAACCAATTGACACTAGGTCAAGTGGGAGTTTGTTAGATGTGTGCCCTAGATGCCAGATCGGCTGACACATTCCTATACAAATCTAAGGACAAAATTATAATTTTGACTATAAATGAATACAAGGGTTATTCTTCTATCACATTGTGTACATTGTGTCTGTGATACATCTTTTGAGTTAGTGGAAATGTAAATTCATATTTTCAAGAGTTGAAAATTTAAGGCATGAATTTACATAACTAACTCATAAATTGCTTCTGACCATAAATCATCACGAGGATGGTGATCGATCGGAAGGTTGGTGTATGATCACTTCTTTAGGATAGATGAGTCTTGAGTCTACGGTGTGGAGACACCAGAGTGAGAGTACAGGTATTTGTTAGAATGAGAGTACTGAGCGTGACCACCTCGAGCAGTCATAAGGAAGTCTACTTTCTCATCGATGACTAGCTCGATGCTGCAGTTGTGTGTCTAGTTCTTTGACCTAAGGTGCATCGACGGTTCATCTTGAGTGTGTTATAGTTTGACTACACCATAACCGATCTCCTAGCCATTCGAAATCCTGAGGTGTATGTTGGCTGTAGCATATCCATTGTAGGAACCAAATCACACCAAGATGGGATATATCAATCTCAGTAGATGAGAGGAGTAGTCCTATGATGATCGAAAGATCGAGTCCTTAAGCCCATGGCCATGGTAGAGTGAAATAATAAAAAAAAATTTCATTGGGTTTCACATCGGACTCGGATCGATTGATTGATTCATATGACTGATGTTGGGTTTGACGAGTTCACCTTAACCCTAATTCAGTCGGGACTCATGATAGAGGAACTCAATCACACAGGTAGCTGCACCAAGAAGTTCATCTTCAGTTCTGATGGGTTGCCACCATATACTGCTAGGTGTCACTGGTAGATTTTGAGAGCAATTAGAATAATTTTGATGATCGATCATTCTAATTGTCTGAATCAGAAGAGTTCTAGTCCATCGAAAGGAGTTTCGATGATGTCGATGATGAGATCACGACATGTCTCATTACCATACAGAATTGAATCTAACTAGGTCACACAAACAAGGGTTAGGATCTGGATGTCATCAATTGGGCTACCCCAATTGATTTGGATAAGATCCAATTAGGTTTAAGGAAATCGTGCTAGCACTCGATTGAACCTAACTTTCTCTTCGTGTAATCTTTTCTCTCTCTACTGAGCCAAATATGATCTGGCTCATCAGAGAACCTTGAAAAGGTTTCTCTCAGTCTAATTAAAGCTTGTCTAGCTTAGAAAAGGCTTGTCTTAATTCATGAGATGAATTTAAGACAATACCTGCTAATTTCTAGCACCTGCCAATTTCATTTTAGGATATCTGTCAAAAGTTGACATATGGGTCTTAAACTGAAAAGGATTCATTGGAGGATTTTTGTGGAGTGTCCATATATCCAAACCACTTCAAATTGGACACCATAATCAGATTATGGCATGAGCTCAATTGGATTTAAGTGGGGCCCCAAATGGATAAGAACCAAAGAGTCCTGATAAACTTGGACTCTTTGGCGCCACCGTATTTGTGCTTATCCAATGTTGGTGCCAACATAGGAGAGAGCATGGAGATTCTTATCTGATGTGATTAGATGACATCACTCCACCAATCAAATTTTTTCAGAATTTATTAGAATCTTTTGTTTGGTCGAATGATGTGGCACTGCACAGCATACAGGATCTATATAAACCCTACTGCACCTAGGGTTTCAAGATAGAACTTATTTTATGCAAAAAACCCATTAGTACCACCCCCTCTCCTCTTCTCCACATCCTCCCTGCTCTTCTTTCTCCCCTTTCATGTCCAAGAAGTTGGATGTTCATCTGGCAAAGGTACAAGGCGTGGTGACACCTGGAACAGAAGGCTGCAGGACATCTTCGACAGGCTACTGCTCCAACTTCAGAAGGAGTTCTGAAGTACTTTCAAATCAGATATTGATCTAATTTTTAGAGCGTAGAATCATGAGGAGAAGATGTTCCAGATCCTACCTGAGTGGATACTGGTAGAGGCCAGGTGCTTGCATGGCTACATCAGAACCTCAGCAGTGCTGCGATCATCTACAGGGTAATTAGATTACCCTTGAGGTATGTCTATATTTCTCATACTTTTAGATTTAATTTTAGATTTTAAATATTAGATAATAAAATTAGATCTAATAGACATTAGATCTAAAATAGTGTAGGATAAAAAATTTTAATTTATTCTGCTCCAGATTTGATGAAATCTGAAAGATCCTACACAGGAAAAAGGTAGTTTTTCCTTCATAGTCCTCCTACTTTCGAGTTCGAGTTTCGAATGAAGGAAGTACGGAGAAATTTTCACAGTTGAAGTTGCCCTCTTTGATTTTTGTACTCGGTTTTTTCAGATATTTTGGCGTTTGGCATGCCATGGAGCGCATCATTGTTCGAAAGGCCTTTAGGTGGTCAACCGGATCCGAGGTCCCATCGTAGCTCTCAAATTGGGAGAGTTTGAAGTTCGGTGGGATCGTTCCTGCATAATCATTTGAGAGAAAGGAGGGTCAGTATAGATATCCTCACCATAAGCAGGGGAGCATGGTGGAGCTCTTCAATCTGTCGATCATCTCGTGGAACCTTTGATCTAGGAGATCCTCTCGACTATGAGTCTCGAGGGTCTTCTGGCAGAACGGAGGTAGGGACTCTCTGGGGATAGAATCGTGATCAGACAGAGGGCTCTCCACCCTCTGCTTCCCCTTTCTGGGGAAGACAGGGCAACTGGCCCAAGTGGCCCGCCAGATCGTCAGATTCTAGAACTCTGGTGATGCTCTTTCCGACCGCACAGATGCCTGTGGCTGCTGCTGCATGGCCTGCACTGCTTCGGTGAGGCCCCTTTCCTACTGAACTAGTAGGTCGAACTGCTCCATGCTGACTGTCGTTGTCGGAGGAGGAGGAGCCTGGAAACTGGAGACGAGGTCGAGCTTGCAGATCTCATGAGATCTGGCCACGGAGGCTGTAGATCGCCTGGTGGATGCCTTTTGGAGAGGCATCAGGTGGGGATCTGACAGGAGAAGAGGAAGAAGATGTCGAAGAAGATGACCAGAGACTGTCCCATTGAGTACTCCTTTAAGAACAAGGGTCCTGCGAAGACACAAACTCCTTCCTCTAGTACCAATTCTGTTGGTGCAGAATTTGTCGATGCCAGAGAAGCTAGAGTCGAGGGGAACACGGCTGCCATGGGACCTGCAAGAAAAGTCTAAAACGGAGTTGGGGGTACTCCAGAAAGACCCTACGATGCTCAAGTCAGTACTCTGCTCAACAGAAATAGAGTACTCGAATGAGATTTTAGCAGAGTTTCGAGATAGAGTTTAGAGCTTAGAGGAGAACGTATCTGGGAGGGTCTCTTTTATAGATGGGGAAGCATAATCGCTTGACAGCGACGTCCGTAACTGCTTGGTAATGGGCCGTTCAGGGCCACGTGGAGTCTGTTACAGAGAGTGAAGTAGTGGGGCCACGTGGAGTCTATTATGGAGAGTGGAGTGGTGTCCGTTATCGTGACTTGTCAGAGAGTGATGGGACCACATGGAGTTTGTTACGGAGAGTGGTGGTGTCAGTTATCGTGACTTGCCAGAGAGTTCGGGCCAGACGGCTGAAGCTCGGTTGGGACATCTGGTGGAGCAGAATAGCTCTCTGTCTCAGTAATTTGAGAGAAGTCTGGATGTTTTCGAGATTGCAGATGGGCTGTTGTTGGGTGCCTTAGGCGCTGATGCTGCAGACGAAGTCATCTGCTGTAGAAGCTCGGGGGAAACTTTCTATTGGAGAAGTCCAACAGGAGTCTGATTGCTAGAGAAGTTCGTCTAGAATTTATCTGATGTAGAAGCTCGTCTGAAGACTATCCGCTGGAGAGGTTAATTTCAAGGGGAGTCCAACTGAAGGTCGATTGATAGTGGAGTTCGGAAGGCGTTGTGGAAGTTCGTCCACTGGAGGAGTCTTGAGGACACTGTGGAAGGTCGATCGCTGGAGGAGTTTGAAATTCAATTCTATTGTAGAAGTTCAGATGGAGTCCGATTCTTGCAGGAGTCTGGAAGGAGGCCACTTATTGTAGAAGCTCGAACGAAGATCGATTGCCGTTAAGCTCGGATGGAGACTTCTTATTGTAGAAGCTCGGATGGAGACTGCTTGCAGTAGAAGTTTGGAGTAAAAATTTGGCTGGTGGAGCCCATCCGTTGTAGGAGTTCGAACAGAGTCCGGCTCTTGTAGAAGCTCGGATGAAATTCAGAAGGCGGTCGACCACCGTAAAAACATGGATGGAGTCTGGTTACTGTAGAAGTCCTACTGCTGGAGAAGTTTGATCATTGATGAAGTCCGAAAGAAGTTTGGAATAAAGTCGATCGTGGCTGGAAGAAGTCTGGAAGAGATTCGGAGAGTAGTCGATCACTGTAGAAAATCGACTGGTAGTGAAGCCCGGAGAGCATTTGGAGCAGTCCGGTAGATGAATAGAGGAGCTCATTATTGGAGAAGTCTGGATGGCACGATAGGAGTTCATCCATTGGAGGAATCTGGAGGATACTGTGGAAGGTCGACTGCTGGGGGGTCCGGATGGTATTGTGGAAGCTCGGACGGTCGGGGAGGTTCAGAAAGACACCGCACAAGGTCAGAAGTCGGAAGAGCCCTGGGAGGGTCGGCCTCTTATGAACTTGACTGGGGTTATTTTATACCCAACAGCCTCTATCTCCAATTCAAAGAATTACATTATTTTTTAGCGGTTACTAGAATCCACATAGACTGCATTCAAGTTCGAGTGTGGCTCAGCCAATTCTAGTGCATCCATGGGTAGGTTCATAACCATTTGTTTCTCCAAACAACTTCCAACGATTAGATTTTGCCCCAGGCATCTCTTCAGCAGGTGTGTGGCACATCCACTAAAAATCCTAGTTAGATCCAACCATTGACATGACTACATCAAGCAATCCAATAGATGAATATCTAGGCCTAAGTGTGGTTCAGCCAACTTGAGCATTGATCTGAAGGGTATAATAAGATGGTCACATGATGAATAATAATTTCAATACCCAATAGACATCAGGCCTGTGGCACCTCCAATGCTTATTTAAAATATTAGACTCATTATCACACACCTTAATAGGAGGATATGAACAAGTTATCTCCATAACTATATCATTTTAAGGACCTAATAATTTAGAAGATTTGAATTAATGATTTGAAAATAAGAGAAAAAATTAATCTGTAAGTTATAAATCCTCTCACTGACTTCACCAAGTCATGAAAAGAACTTTATACAAGTTGATCAAAAGATACCAAAATCAGTCATACTGATTTATCTTAATGGCATGGGTCAGTTCGAATCGATTAGTGACCTAATCAAAATACAATCTACCATGTTGGCTAGATAAGTGAGATCGATAAGAGGGATATGTCATTAACTCATCATAGACGCCATCTAGGTGAGTAGCTTCTAATTAATGACCATCGATCAAAACTATCAAACTTACCTTAGATACCAACTGGTTAATTAGTTTTAATTTGGTCCATCAAAAGATTCGGCTCAATCATTGAGCCATGATCATGGTCAATTTAGTAAGGTCAAAAAAATATGGACTTGATCAAGCTTCAACTATTGAGGTTGGCCTAGAGAAATATTCGACCTAATCTAATTCAACTTTTGATTAGATTTAATAATTTTTTTTATTTAGTCCACATATGTTTCTAACCCTAGGTCTAACCCAATAGGAGGATTGATTTATGCTAACCTATTGCCCAATGATTTATTTGGTGTCTTATAATCTTCAATTCTCAAATCTAGATCGTTTTAAAATTTAATTCTAAATTAAGTGTGTGAAACGTGTATTTAGTTTGTAAAACTATTTTACTAAAATTTTAAGTGAAGCTTACTATATATTTTATATCATAAAAACTAATTTTTATATCTATATTTAATAATTAAATATGTATACTTATGATCTAAATTTCATATATACATCACATATATCATGGTTACTTTTAGATCTCTTCCAATTATATCTAATATATCATGCTATTTAGATTTTAAAATAATTTTTATATCTAAATTTATCTTATTATAATGAATCATAAATCACTTTATATCTAATCTAAATTTATTTATGATTAAAATAATTTATAAAAATCTATTCAATATTTTTTTCATGAAATAAAATTACAATGACACCCCTACACATCATAAGAGAACCCATCGAATGGGTAAGAGAGGGACTTGAATCTCTTCTTCCTCTTATGACCGTATGGTCTAGTGATCTCATCAATCTAAATACTAGGCTACTAAGATCTAAAATTTAATTTCAAATAAAATCATATCTACATATAATTTATCAAAACAAGCATGAATATGACATTGATCATATAAACCATATTCTTCATCTAATCTAATCAGATTTAATGCATCATATATACATATCATATTTGAAACTTAATTTATATAAGATATAAAATATTAAATTCAGATCCAAAATTATATAGAAAAATAATTAGATGCACATATGAACATATAAAGGTTAAATTTTTGGTTAAATCTGTTTTGACATTATGCAAATTTTGGATAAAAATCAGATCTGAAAACCTATCAAAACATATTCAATTCAGATCTGAAATAAGTCTATCTTTTCATCCAAAATAATAATTAAAAAAATTTATTAAAATTAATTTTAAAAGATATTATTATTCCAATAAATATCTATAACAATAAAATTCTGTTATAATAGATTTATAATAAATCTTAACCAACCATTAATTCATATAATCTAATCAAAATTAGATCATAAATTTTATTTAAATAGATCTAAAATTAATTTAATATCAAATATAAAATTTTAATCACATACCATATGTAAATCAATAAAAAAATTTAATTATGCATCTATATATCAAAACCTGGCTCTAATACCAAATTGAAGAAAATAGGACCATTTCAAAATTGATTTTTAGGAGCATCTAAAAATTTTTAATAATAAATCAATAAAGTTTTTATATTTTACCTGATTTGCAATGGAATAGGGATCAAATCTCTAAAGGATTCTGTATCTAAAGCCTTGCAAAGGTTTGAATGAACAAACCCTCTATTTCATGCGTCCGTCAAGATTCGTAGGAAAGTAAGATGAATGTCAGATTATTGTACCTTCACAAGGCAGCAAGGAGGGGGGGGAGAGGATACTTGGTGTGATGCCTCACACCCAAAAGAGGGATGCCTTGGCCTCTTCACACCATGGAGAAGGTGGATGCCCAAAAACCATGCCAAGGAGAAGGTGGTGTGATGCCTCCTCTCTCTCCTTCTCATCGTAGCACACAACCTGATTGTTGTGCTTTGATAGTTAGAGGTCTTTTATATTTATAGATGATTTTCTATGATCTATTAGACTAGGAGTCCTAATTCAATTTGATTTGAATTAATTCTTTCCTTATCTAACAAGGAATCCTGTTTGAGATAGGATAGCCGCCTAATGAGGTAATCCCATGCACCCATGCCTATACCCAAGTGTGGGGTGGCAACAATCAGCACCCTACCCTCTTTTGGTTAGCCATGAGGAGAGAGAGTTCCAGCAAAAGTGAACTCTAAGGATCCAATCCAAATATGGATTAATTGAATCCAATTCAAACCTAATTTGAACCAATTTCATATAGACTGTCTATCTTAAATTGTTTAGGATTTAGAATCAAGTCTAACTTAAATTTTTTTTGAATCTAATTAAATTAAATCTATCTAAAATTAATTAGTACTTAAATTCAATCTCTCATAGACTCCTTGGTGTTGGGAATAGTGTCCCAAAGCCAATCGTCAGCCTGTTGACGGTTGTGCTCATTTTTATATTTGTACATGAATTATGAATTAATAAAAATTATTTTGACATTTTTCATCATAAAATATTTCATCTTCTAATGAACTCCTATATTGTGGTGAAGTCCTTAGAACTATTTAGACTCGACAAAGGAGGATTTGTCATTTAGTCCTTAAATCTGTTTGCGACCAAATGATACGTTGTTACCAAGGAGACAACGTTTATCAAGCATAGGTCGTTGTGTGCCATATAGGTTGGTTGTTCTCTTAACCAATGAGTGTGGAGACACTGGTATGGCATACAGGTGAGATGTAAGGGTACATCTGCACTGAATGTGACCAACTTCGGAGCTATTTCTGCTGTCAAGATTTGCTCCGATGGAATATGGGTATAAATGTCCTCCGACCTGAGACCACCACAGTGACTTGCAAGTAACTCACTGCACTTAGGTACTGGACTACCTAAATTTCTAATTCAGTGACGGAAAGCTGCTGGGTGTAGTCAAGTACTTGACTTGTCGGTGCGTTTGTCAAGATGGGATTGACCACTCCAGTTTAGGAGCTGTGTACAGTCGTGTTTCAATTTAGCAAAACTTGGCCAAGGTAGTCCTTGTGAGGAGTCACAGGCTTGTTTGAGTTGAGCATGATTCGGATGATTTGATCAAGGTTGACAGTTTAACCCTGAGTCATCCTAAACACAGGGGTCAAAAGGATGAATTATACAATAACCATATTCATGTAGGTTCTGAGTATTGCGATTGCGACTCTTCGACCTATCCGAATGTCGAGTACCATTGCTAGATGGTCACTTTGATTAGTACAGAAATTGGTTCCTGTGCTACCGGCTTAGGTTCGAACCTGCGGGGTCACACACATTAGAGGTTCCTATTTGATCTGATGGCTGGTGTAGAATCCTACATGTTTGGGACTCAGAGATCGAGAATCAGGATTCTCTGATCATGAGTTCCACACATTATGGGTATCGAGGTCAAGAGTCCCATTGGTTGGGACTTTTCGATCAGGGTTACATATCGATGAATTATGATGCCTGATTGCCCATCGAATTTGGACTCAGTATTTATGAGAGGTTTAATTAGTGATTTGATTGCTAATTAACTCAATTTGATTGAGTAATTATTTTTGAATCAAGTCCAATTGAATTAGATTCAATTGGGTTTGACCCGATTAGGTTAAGAGTTGACCTAATCGTCGAGATGGTTTGGTCCCTGATTTGATCAGGGGTTGGGGTTAGTCAATTCTTGATTTGATTAGGATTTTATTGAGCCTAATTAAGCCTAATTAAGTTGGGTTTAAATTAGTCTAATTAGACCTAACTTATTTGGTTCAATTAGGTTGGTTTAAATAATTAAACCACCTTGACCCAATCTCCATGCGCCACCTCACTTCCATTGCACCCATTTGAATTCATGAGAAGGAACTTCTCATGAATTATTTCCTCACACCAAGCCCTCTCCACGCTCCACTTTAATGTGCCATATGAATGGATAAGGATGATTGGTTGGCCATTCAAATTCAAAATAAAGTTTGAATTTGAATGGGCAATCAATCTTTGCACCTTATCCCTTTTTTTTACGCCCCATTTATTACATGAGAAAAGGTTTCTCATGAAATCACTCCATGCATAATTTAAGCCATGCCTCATGCCTTTAGTGGATAAGGTTGAGTTGGTGTCTATTTGAATTCAAAATTTGATTTGAATTTAAATGTGCAATTACTCATCTTTATCCTTTCTTTTGGATAAGACGTTTGACGTTGTTATAAAAGGAGGAGAAAAGTGGGGCGTGAAAGAGAAGATTTTTGGAGAAAAATTCTGGGGTGTGAGAAGTCTTGTGCGTGAGAAGGAAGTCCATATCCTTCCAAGAGAAAAAAAAAAAGAAAGAAAAGTGGGTGCAAGGTTTCCGATGAGTTCCCTAGAGTTTTAGCCTGGGGTTCGGGAAGTAAGAAAGTGAGCTACGAGTGTTGTGAGCCCACAAAATTTTAGAAAGATCTTCAACATCCTCTCAAGCACGTCTGTTGACGATCCAGAGCATCCAAAGAATCGATAGACATCAATCGAAGGAGTTCGATCAGCATCGACCGTCAAAAGGGCTCTACAAAGAGCTAGTACTCGTGAGGAGTCGATCAGACTGGGAGCTTCGTGTGGATGATCCACAGAGGTCAGATATACTGTGTGGCTGCATCGTGATGATCAGACTCTCCCGACAGTGATCAGATTGCGGCGATCTACTACCCGCACAAAGATATTGTGTTCTGAACACATTACAATAAAGTGTTTATTGTTCAAATTCAAATTTCAAATTTAAATGCATGCATGCTATATATCATATTTAGATCTTAATATAGAATAAATTTATATTAATTAATTAGATTAATTAATATTTTTTACTGTAAAATCATAATTTTAAAAAAGTTTTAAAATTACTATTTTACCTCTGTACTGAATTTCTCCAAAAATGGTATCAGAGTGGGTTTTTAGATATGATATATATATTTGCATGCATATATTAAGTTGTAATCTAAAATTTTAAATTTAAAATTTAAAATTCAAAATTTAAATTTGAATTTTGAATATTGTTCGAAATTCAAAATTCAAAAATTTGAAATTCAAAATTTAAAATTTGAATTTTGAAATTTAAAATTCAAAATTTAAAATTTAAAAATTTGAAATTTAAAATTTAAAATTTGGTTGAAATTTCAAATTTGAAATTCAAAATTTAAAACTCAAAATTTAAAATTCAAAATTTAAAATTCAAAATTTAAAATTTGAAATTTAAAATTTAAATTTTGAAATTGGTATATTTAGATATACTTGATCCAAGTAGCAAGTAATCGAATTGGGTTGGTTGCCATGGCCATCCGGTCATAGAAGAAAAGTAGGGTTTAAAGGCCCTCTCCTCCCATTCGATGGGGTCTCCTATGGTGGTAGGGGTGCCACTGCAATTATATCCCATGCAGATGAAGCAGTGAAAGGAATTAATTGTAAAGGTTCAATTATGAAATTTATCATGAATGTGTTAGATTAGATCTAAAGGAATATTCATGATTTATTTTGATTGAGTTATTTTCTATTATGTAATTAGCAATAGGATTGCTATTTATGAAATGTGCTGATCTATTTGTGAAATGAATTAACATATTTGGTGAATAGAAAATAAAACCTTTCAAATTTGAAAATTATTTTTGAAATGCCAAACCCTAACCCTCAGCCCAAATTCTTAATTAAAAGAATTAAGTGTTGTCTAGTAGGTCTAGAATTATGAATTAAGACCTAAGACAATTGCATAAACTTGTGGGTCAATGGGTTAGATAAATTAGGTCCATAATTGGGTTAGACCTAAGGTTAGCTTAAAGAAATGGACTAAATTAGAGTAATTGGTCAAATCTAATCAAAGATTGAATTAGATTAGGTCAAGGATACTCTAGACTCAACTCCAATAGTTGTAGTTGAATGGGTCTATGTCTTTAACTAGACCAAGATAGACTTAATTCATGGCTACGCGGTGGAACTCTATTTACTAAGTTGATCAAATTAAAACTAATGAACCGGTTGGTGTCTAAGGTAAGTTTGGCAGTTTGATCAGTGGTTTTTAAGCGGGAGCTACTCGCAGTGATTCGATCTCTGATGAGTTAATGGCTTATCCCCACCACTGATCTCACTTACTGGCCAACCTGGTGAATTAGATTTTGATTAGATCACTTGGTGATTAGGGCTCACCCATGTCATTAGGTAAATCAGTTTGACTGATTTAGGTGCTCCTAATGCCAGCTTTAATTAAATCTTTTTTTTTTAATCTGACTTGGTGAAGTCAGTGGGAGGATTGAAATTGGCTGGATATTTTTTCTCATCTATCTTTTAATAAAATCCTCAAAAATTATTAGGTCCCTAAAAATGATTAAGTTATATTGATAACTAAGTCATAGCCTCCCATTAAGTGAGTGATAATGAGTCCATTAGTTTAATAATCATTGGAGGCCCAAAGGCCTGGTGCTTATTGACTAATGGAATTATCATTCATAATATGATAATTTGGTTTGAGTCTTTCTGATGGTGGTTAGGTTGGCCAGCCAAAGTCGGGCCTGATCATTTATTGGTCCGATTCACCAAATCAAATCATGTTAATGGTTGGATCTAACCAGATCTTTTCAGTGGAGGCCAAAGCCTACTGATTAGGTTCTGGGGCAAAATCAATTACTAGAAGTTGTTTAGAGAAACAACTGGTTATGAACCTACCCATAGATGCACATGGCCTGACCAACCAAAGTTGGGCTCGTGTGTAGTCTGTGTGAATTCTAGTACCCACTAAGAAATTAAAGTAATTCCTCGAATTGGAGGTTGAGGCTACCAGTTCATAAAAATACTGGGAGAAACTTTAGACTAAAGTCCAAGTCTTTAGTATTTATAATTTATGTACTAATAGAGGTCTGATTTTTCTTTATGCAGCTATGGCCACTACCCTATCGCTCCGGTCATTATTAGATAATGACAAGCTATGGGACCTAATTTCGATAGCTGGTATCGAAAATTAAAAATCGTCCTTGAGCATGAGCGGATCCTTTATGTAGTAACAGATCCGGCACCTGAGGAGCCAGCCCCGAACGTTAGAGGGATGGTCCGAGATACTTATCAGAAGTGGCTCAACGATTGCACCATCATTCGGTGCATTATGCTGGCGGTAATGAATGATGAGTTCAGCCATAGGTTCGAGAACACCCAGCCACAGGAGATGCTTCAAATGTTAAACGACTCCTTTGGCATGCCTGACGATGTTGAAAGGCACAAAACTAGTTGTGCCATTTTCAATGCTCGGATGAGGGATGGAGCCTCAGTCACTGATCATATACTGTACATGATCGAAATGATTGAGCGCCTAAATAAACTGGGCTTTCCCTTGCACGAGCAGTTCGGTAAGGATGCGATCCTTAATTCATTGCCCAAGTCCTTCCTCTCCTTTCTTACTCATTTTCTGATGACAAAGCCTGCAGTGAACTACCACAGCTTATTGGGGTTGCTGCAAAACTTTGAGAAAGATCACCAGCTCCATAAGGAGTCGATGAATGTTGTGGGAGGGTCTTCTTCTGGTCGTCGACCCTTTGAGAAAGGAAAGAAGAAGAAGAATAAGAAGGTGCAGCTGCATGCTGGAACGTCTGCACAGGGTCAGACCAAGAAGCACAAGCCCGACCAGAGCCAGGCGGAGTGCTTCTTTTGCAAGAAGCAGGGGCACTGGAAGAGGAACTATCCTCTATACATTGCTTCCCTGGACCCGAACAGGCCGAAGAAGAAGCAAGGTACTTATATGATAACACTTGTAACTTTTTCATTTATGATACTACTGCCTGGGTATTGGATACGGAAAGTCCTTATCATATTTGTAATTCGATGCAGGGTCTGCAGGTCAGTAGGAGATTTGATGAAGGTGAGAGATTTTGAACGTTGGAGATGGAAGCAAAGTTTCAGTTCTAGCATTAGGAATCATGAACCTTGTAATCAATTTTCGAAATATAATTCTGAGTGAATGTCACTATTGTCCAAGTTTTTTATTAAATATTATTTTGTAGGCCTTTTGGCCATGAACGGTTATCAATTTTTAATAAAAAAAATATTTACAATATCATTTTGAATGGTGTTACAATATTTGTCGGAAACTTAATAATAAATTTACTTTCTATCACAACCTGTTAATGTGGTTCAAACCTCCGGTAAACACCCTAGAATAGATAATGTGTCAGAAGTCTACCTTTGGCACTGTAGGCTAGGTTATATCAATAAGAACAGGATAAACAGGTTGGCTCAAGAAAGAATTCTTGAAGTAGGTGATTGTGAATCACTTCCAACCTGTGAGTCCTGTCTTCTTGGTAAAATGACCAAATCACCTTTTACTGAAAAAGGTGAGCGAGCCAGTGAACTCTTGGGTCTGGTACATTCTGATGTATGTGGACCCATGAGCTCAAGTGCAAGAGGTGGATATTTCTACTTCATAACCTTCACAGATGACCTATCGAGGTATGGGTATGTCTATTTAATGAAGCATAAATCAAAGTCATTTGAAATGTTCAAACTATTCTGAAATGAGGTAGAAAAATAAACTGAAAAGTGTATTAAAACTCTTCGATCTGATCGAGGAGGTGAATACCTTTCCAATGATTTTCTGACATATCTTGAGAAGAATGGGATTCTCTCTCAGTGGACTACTCCTGAAACACCACAACATAATGGTGTATCTGAAAGGAGGAATCAGACCTTGTTGGACATGGTTCGATCCATGATGGGGTTTGCTGGTCTGCCGATCTCTCTCTGGGGATATGCGCTCGAATCGGCTTGTTACCTTCTAAATAGAGTTCTGAGTAAGTCTGTAACCAAAACGCCATATGAGATATGGATAGGACGTAAGCCAGTACTCTCGCACCTTAGGGTTTGGGGGTATCCGACTTATGTTAAATATTTAATTACAGACAAGATTGGACCTAGGTCTGACAAGTATAATTTTATAGGGTACCCAAAAGAGACCAAAGGGTATTACTTCTACCTAGCTAATGAGCAAAAAGTATTTGTCAGCCTTAAGGCAATCTTTTTGGAAAAGGAGTTCCTTGGTGAAGGGACTGTTGCCTCTAAGGTCGAACTTGACGAAGTTTGGCAGGTGAAAAATTGATGCAAGTTGCTGAACCTGAACCGGATTTGATCTGGTAGAGTACCACATCAATCGGACAGATACTATGGTTTCTTGGTCTGAGACGACGATCCTATCGAACTTGATGAAAATGATGAGGATCCAATCACCTACATGGATGCAATGCAGAGACCCGACTCTGAGAAATGGCTAGAGGCCATGAAATCCAAATGGAGTCCATGAAGGTCAACGATGTGTGGACATTGGTTGACCCACCGAAGGAGTAAAACCCATAGGGTGTAAATGGGTCTTCAAGAGGAAGAGAGGCGCAGAAGGAAAGGTGGAAACCTATAAAGCCCGTCTGGTTGCCAAGGGATATCGTCAATGTTATGGTATAGACTATGACGAGATATTTTCTCCTGTGGCAATGCTCAAATCCATTCAGATTATGCTTGCGATAGCTGTCCATCTGGACTATGAAATCTGGCAGATGGATGTGAAGACAGCTTTCTTAAATGAAGAGCTGGATGAAGAGGTGTATATGATACAACTGAAAGATTCACATCCACAGATGAGTCTAAGGTGTGCAGGCTACAGAGGTCCATTTATGGACTTAAGCAGGCATCACGGAGTTGGAACATACGTTTTGATAAGACGATCAAGACGTATGGCTTCGTTAAGAATGGAGAAGAGCCCTGCATTTATAAGTGGGCTAATGGTCCAGTAGTAGTATTTTTGTATTGTATGTGGATGACATTCTCTTAATCGAGAATGATGTCTCTGCATTACAGGGAATAAAGATTTGACTGTCGTCACAGTTCTCCATGAAGGATCTGGGAGAAGCTTCCTACATCCTAAGGATGAGGATCTATAGGGATAGATCTAAAAGGTTGCTTGGTTTATCTCAGTCTACGTACACTGATCTATGCTAAAGAGGTTCAGCATGGAAAATTTCAAGAAAGGCTATCTTCCGATAGGCCATAGAATTTCTCTCTCGAAGAGGGATTGTCCAACAACACCTCAAGAGAGAGAGCGTATGGGTAGGATTTTATATGCTTCGGTAGTGGGATCTATCATGTATGCCATGACATGTACACGACCAGATGTGGCATACTCACCAGGGGTAGTGAGTAGATACCAATCTGATCCAGGGGAGAATCACTGGAAGGTTGTTAAAACCATTCTGAAGTATTTAAGAAATACTAAGGACCAGTGGCTTGTTTATGGTGAATTAGACTTGAGACTTATAGGGTTTACAGACTCTAATTTCCAGTCTGATCACGATGACAGCAAAAGTGTGTCAGGATTTATTTTTACCCTTAATGGTGGGGCTATCTGCTGGAAAAGTTCCAAGCAGCACACAGTGGCTGATTCATTTGCGAGGTGGAGTATGTCGCTGCATCAGATGCTGCAAAAGAAGCGGTGTGGCTGAGGAAATTCATCATCGAGCTCGGAGTAGCACCCTCCCTTATTGGTCTAGTTCTGTTCTACTGTGACAGCTCTAGAGCCATTGCTCAGGCGAAGGAACCAAAGGCACACCAGCGGACGAAGCATATTCTGCACCGCTACCATCTCATCCAAAAATTATGGATCGAGGTGACGTCGATCTTCAGAAGATCGACGGGAAGGAGAACCTAGCTGACCCATTCACTAAAGCCATTGCGGTGAAAGAGTTCGACAACTACAAGTCGAAGATGGGTATTAGATACTGCACCGATTGGCTTTAGGCCAAGTGGGAGATTGTTGGGAATAGTATCCCAAAACCAATCGTCAGCCTGTTGACGGTTGTGCTCATTTTTGTATTTGTACATGAATTATGAATTAATAAAAATTATTTTGATATTTTTTATCATAAAATGTTTCATCTTTTAATGAACTCCTATGTTGTGATGAAGTCCTTAGGACTATTTAGACTCGACAAAAGAGGATTTGTCGTTTAGTCCTTAAATTTGTTCGTGACCAAATGATACGTTGTTACCAAGGATGACAACGTTTATCAAACATAGATCATTGTGTGCCATATAGGTTGGTTTCCTCTTAACCAATGAGTTGGAGACACTGGTATGGCATACAGATGAGATGTAAGGATACATTTGCACTGAACGTGACCGACTTCGGAGCTATTTCTGCTGTCAAGATTTGCTCCAATGGAATATGGGTATAAATGTCCCTCTGACCTGAGACCACCATGGTGACTTGCAAGCAACTCACTGCACTTAGGCACTGAACTACCTGAATTTTTAATTCAGTGATGGAAGGCTGCTGGGTGTAGTCAAGTACTTGACTTGTCAGTGCGTGTGTCAAGATGGGATTGATCACTCCAGTTTAGGAGCTGTGTATAGTCATGTTTTAATTTAGCAAAACCTTGGCCAAGGTAGTCCTTGTGAGGAGTCACAGGACTGTTTGAGTTGAGCATGATTCGGATGATCTGACCAAGGTTGATAGTTTAACCCTGAGTTATCCTAAACATAGGGGTCAAAAGGATGAATTATACAGTAACCATATTCATGTAGGTTCTGAGTGTTGCGATTGTGACTCTTCGATCTATCAGAATTCGGGTACCATTGCTAGATGGTCACTTTGATTAGTACATGAATTGGTTCCTGTGCTACCGGCTTAGGTTCGAACCTGCAGGGTCACACATATTAGAGGTTTCTATCTGATCTGATGGCTGGTATAGAATCCTACATGTTTGAGACTCAGTGATCGAGAATCAGGATTCTCTGATCATGAGTTCCACACATTATGGATACCGGGGTCAAGAGTCCCATTGGTTGGAACTTTTCGATCAGGATTACATATCGATGAATTCTGATGCCCGATTGCCCATCAGATTTAGACTCAGTATTTATGAGAGGTTTAATTAGTGATTTGATCACAAATTAACTTAATTTGATTGAGTAATTATTTTTGGATCAAGTCCAATTGAATTGGATTCAGTTGGGTTTGACCCGATTAGGTTAAGAGTTGACCTAATCGTCGAGATGGTTTGGTCCCTGATTTGATCAGAGGTTGGGCTTAGTTAATTTTTGATTTGATTAGATTTTATTGAGCTTAATTAAGTCTAATTAAGTTATATTTAAATTAGTCTAATTGGATCTAACTTATTTAGTTCAATTAGGTTGGTTTAAATAATTAAACCACCTTGACCCAATCTCCATGCGCCACCTCACTTCCATTACACCCATTTGAATTCATGAGAAGGAACTTCTCATGAATTATTTTCTCACACCAAGCCCTCTCCACGCCCCACTTTAATATGCCATATGAATGGATAAGGATGATTGGTTGGCCAATCAAATTCAAAATAAAGTTTGAATTTGAATGGGCAATCAATCTTTGCACCTTATCCCTTACGCCCCATTTATTACATGAGAAAAGGTTTCTCATGAAATTACTTCACGCACAATTTAAGCCACGCCTCACGCCTTTAGTGGATAAGGGATGAGTTGGTGTCCAATTGAATTCAAAATTTGATTTGAATTCAAATGTGCAATTACTCATCTTTATCCTTTCTTTTGGATAAGACGTTTGACGTTGTTATAAAAGGAGGAGAAAAGTGGGGCGTGCAAGAGAAGAAGATTTTTGAAAAAAAATTTGGGGTGTGAGAAGTCTTGTGCTTGAGAAAAAAGTCCATATCCTTCCAAGAGAAAAAGAAAGAAAATAAAGAAAAGTGGGTGCAAGGTTTTCGGTGAGTTTCCTAGAGTTTTAGCCTGGGGTTTGGGAAGTGAGAAAGTGAGCTACGAGTGTCGTGAGCCCATAAAATTTTAGGAAGATCTTCAACATCCTCTCAAGCATGTCTGTTGATGATTCAGAGCATCCAAAGAATCAACAAACATCGATCGAAGGAGTTCGATCAGCATCAGCTGTCAAAAGGGCTCTACAACGAGCTAGCACTCGTGAGGAGTCGATCAGATCGGAAGCTTCGTGTGGATGATCCACAGAGGCCAGATACACTGTGTGGCTGCATCACGATGATCAGATCTCTCGACAGTGATCAGATTGCGGTGATCTACTACCCGCACAAAGGTATTGTGTTCTGAACACATTACAATAAAGTATTTATTATTCAAATTCGAATTTCAAATTTAAATGCGTGCATGCTATATATCATATTTAGATCCTAGTGTAGGGTAAATTCATATTAATTAATTAGATTAATTAATATTTTTTCGCTGTAAAATCATAATTTTGAAAAGTTTTAAAATTACCATTTTACCCCTACACTGAATTTCCCCACACTTGGATCATAGATCAAATCTTGTTCATCTTCGAAATTGAATCTGAATCTCATATCTAGTGCTAGCTAGACGTAATCAACTATTTAATCCTATATGACCCTTAATTTAATTCTCAATCAAGTTAATCTATTTATTCAATCAAGTCATATACTTTCAAATTGAACATATAGACTTAGGTTAATTCTTTTCTACATCGCTTGATTTTGTATATGATTCTATATGTTCGAACACTAAGCTGGTAGTACAAAAATTATTTTTTATACTAATCAAAATTATCATCTAGCAATAATTTTTGACGTCCAGATAGGTTGAATATTTACAACATAATATTGAAGAACCTATGCATATGGTTATCGCATAATTCATCCTTATGACTTTGAATACTCTAGGATGATCTACGATTAAACTGTCAACCCTGAAGAATCATCCTCATTATATTCCAACCTTTGAAATCTATCACATGGATTATCCTGATCAAGATTTTGCTAAATAAAAATGCAGTGATGCATTAGCTCCAATAATTTGGAGGAGTCAATTTCATCTTGATCCATATACAAACTTTGCAAGTATTTGACTGTGCCAAGTAACCTTCTGTCATTGCATTATAAATACAGATAGTTCGGCATCAAAGCATAATAAGTTGCTTGCAAGTCATCATGGTGATTTCAAGTCTGAGGGAGCCACTTGTTCATTGATGATGAACTCCTATATCTCACCTATATACTATACTAGTATCTTCACATTTCTTGATTAAGAAAAAACTAACCTATATGGCATACAACGACCTTCACTCGATAAATATCATCATCCTTTTATGATGTATCATTTGATCATGAATATGTTTAAGAACTATACAATAAATCTTTCTTTATCGATTACTTTATAGTTCTAAGGACTTCATCATGACATAAGAGTTCTAGCTAGAAAGATATAATTTTGTGACAAAAGATGTCAAAATAATTTTTATTCATTGATAAATAATTCATATACATATTACAAAATGAGCATAATCATCCATACGATTGGCTTTAGGACATATTTCTCAACATTGAGTTCTCAAAATAGGATGTTGGCATGGGTGTTTCATATGGTAAGCTAATTGCTTCTTAGGCACTATTTGAATTTTCAAAAATACCAAAAATCCAAGAAAAATAATAAAGGAAGGAACTATTTGGTGTGGTAGGATTTTTACAAAGGGATAGCTAAAAAAATGGAAGTGAAAAAGTGAGAATGGTCCCCTAGGGCTTTCTGGTAAAATACTGGATCCTGACATTTGAGTCGATTTAGTTCATGGATTAATCAACTCAATGTGGGTTGATTAAGATTTTTGGATTAATTGGCCAATAATGGGTCAACTATAATTTTAGGTTAGCCGGCTTAGTCTGACATAGAAGAAGTTTAAGAAATAAGCTTCCTAAAAAATGGTGTAACCAATCAAGCCATATTCAATATATAGCAAAATCAATCAAATATACATTCAAATATATGTCTAAACAAGCATAAATTTAATGAATTAACCATTCATAAAGTTAATTTGAAATAAATCAACCATAAGGATCATAAAGGCCTAATTTGTTTCTAATTATGGAAAATCTTTCTTCACTTAAAGATTTAGTAAAAATATTTGTAATTTGATTATCAGTGGATATAATTTTATTTTGATTTAGTTATGATTAGAATTAATATAAAAAATATAATTTTAAATGATAGATTTTGAAGAATCTCTCAAGGTTAATCAATTCATTCATTCAGTATTCTATAAAAGATAAGTAATAAATCATCTTCTTGAGATATTTTATAATTTATTTTGAAAGCAAATAATTATTCTTTGAATTATGCAATTATATTTTGAATGGCAAGTGATTTGAAAAATTGAGATATCTAGAATAACATGATTTATTGATTTATTATAGAATATGCATATGTTCAATGAAAATTATGATTTCTATATATTATGTTACAAAAGTACTTTGATATAGATCAAATTTACACTCTCAGTTAAACTATATTCTAGTGAGCCCCATCAATGAAGATTATACATTGGTACTTAGTGGATCCCACCATTGAAGATTATGCATTGGTATTCAGTAGATTTTGTAATTGAAGATTGTGTGTTAGTATTTAATGGATCCTACCGGTAGGATTATATGCTAGTATTGAGTGATCCTACCAATGAAAGTTATACGTTGGTATTCAGTGGATGCTACCTAAGGGGGTTAAACATTGATTATGATCAAAGACTGTTGAGTTACATAATATTTTTTATTCGAATTGGATTTATAATTACATATGTATATGAATATTTGAAAATATTTAATTTGCATGAAATATATTTTCTTGTGATGTTCATAGCATTTGTTTTAAAGCATCATACACGATACCTAGAATGTCTAGTTGAGATATTTATTTTTTACTGGACTATCAGGTTCATCATCTCTCTCTTTTATTTTTCAGTTTTAGTAATTAATTACGAATATGAGCATTATTGAGAGAGAGTTTTAAAAGCAAGATTGGCACTATCAACTTTGTTGAACTTAGATCTATCTTTGTTATTTTTAGTAGAACCTTATTTCATGTAAGATATTTGAATTTGGACACTATTTGGGTTGGTTAATAAATCTAAATCTTGAGTTTTAGTATTTTGATCAATACCACTATATTGATTGATATTTGTTTGAATTGCATTGCATGCTAATGGTAAGGATTCTTAATAAGTATGCAGTGGTTGCCTTGACCCCTAAACTCACGATCCCGAATTAGGGGCATGATAATTTATATGGTATCAAAGCATAAGTAGATAAATATAACATAGAAAATCTGACATGAGATGAGTGTAAGCAGGTAGACATCAGGAATATTGGAATGTTAGATTATAATGACTAACAAAATCCATCGTAATAAATTAATGAACTTGTTAAGGATATACTGCCACATAGGTCACCATACCTCCTCATCGAATGATAAGGATCACTTAAGGAGCTACCAGAGAGTCATCGCATCTGCAGGGTGGTAGCCCTCCCCAACCAATTAGTGGCAACCCCCAATAGGAGGGAGTCATTGATCCAATAGCTGGAACTACTTTGATGTTGCATCAGGACCAGATATGGCTCGATTAATGCAAAACCTAGTGGGGGTGATATAGAGATAGTAGCAATTACTTGAATAACAATAGACACAACGAGATCATAATAACATCACCGTCCGCCACAATAATATGGTCATGGAGAGCAATCGGTGTAGTGGAACAACATTATGGAATTCAAAAAGCTAACTCCACATATCTTCAAGGGGACTATTAAATCCTTAGAAGCTGACAACCAGATAATGAAGATGGAGAAAATATTTTCTATTTAGGAGTGCCGTGATGATGAAAGAATTCGATATATAGCCTATCTAATACAAGGAGAAGCATTTCATTGGTGGCAGCAACTACAGCGTAAATACGAACAAGATTGGGATGTACTTATTTGGGAGAGATTTTAGATCACATTCTATGATCAGTACTTTTCTCAAAGCATAAGGATACAGAAGGAACAAGAGTTTATTTATTTAAAATAAAAAAAACATAATTGTGACCAAATATGAAGTGAAGTTTACAAAGCTAGCTAAATTTGCTCCGAGATTGGTGGATGGTGAGTGAGAATGAGTTTGTAAGTTCGATATGGGGTTGAGGACTCAAATCCAAAACAAGTGGTTCCCTATGAGTTTACTACTTGTGCTAACGTCATAAATAAAGTATTGATAATTGAAAGTGAGATCAATGAAGAACATGCAGAAAGGAAAAGAAACCAGAAAAAGAGAGCCAGATCAAATGATATGCAACAAAAGGACAATAAGAATACTAGAGATTTTGCTAAAGGAGCAACAGATAATAAGACTCAGCGAACTAATGATGAGCTATGCTCCAAATGTGATAGAAACCATGTTGACAAGGACTATCATTGGATTACAGGTGCTTGTTTTATTTATGCTCAGATGGATCATTAGATTGCTAACTATTTGCGAAGGAGTAGAAATCATTTTGGTTAGAGGACTCATGATGGACAAAACAAGGATGGAGGACAAAATCCAAAAACCCAGATAAGAGTTTATAAACAGACTTCCAATGCAGTGGTGATAGGTACTATTCCAGTATCTGTCATATATGCTTATATTTTATTTGATTTTGGTGCCACACATTTATTTATATCCACTGCTTTTGTTAGAAAATATGGTATATTTTGTGAACCTATGAATCTATGTGTTGAGACACCAGTAGGAGATATGATGAGTACTCACACTATATGTAAACCCCATAAAGTCAAAATAGGGGATAAAGAGTTGTATGCTGATTTAATAATATTAGATATGTGGGATTTCGATGTAATACTAGGGATGGATTGGCTTGCTACTTATCATGCCTTAGTTGACTGCCATAAGAAATGTGTGAACTTCAAGATTCCTAGTGAACTAGAATTTAGTTTTATGGAAAGTATAGAAGGTACTCCTCTACATATAATCTCAGCCTTGCAAGCTAGACAAATAATAACAAAAGGATGCACAGGGTACTTAGCTACAGTGATTGATACTTGATAGGAGAAACCAAGATTGGAAGATCAAGAATTGAGGATCTTCCAGATGTAAATAAATTTATTCCCATAGTAAATAAATTTTCAGATGTATTTTCTGAGGATCTTCCTAGATTGCTACCAGATAAAGAAATTAAGTTTGCCATTGATCTAGCATCAAGTTCAGGTCTGATTTCCAAAGATCCTTAACATATGGCTGCTGTTGAGTTGAAAGTATTAAAAGCACAATTGCAAGAATTGTTGGATCAGGGTTTTATTTGACCTAGTGTATCACCTTGTGGAGCTCTAGTGTTATTCATGAAAAAGAAAGATGGAAGCATGAGACTTTGCATTGATTAAAGAGAGTTGAATAAAGTTACTATAAGAAATAAATATCCATTACCTTGAATAGAATATTTGTTTGATCAATTGCAAGGTGCTCAAGTTCTCTAAGATTGATCTTCGGTTAGGGTATCATTAGTTGAAAATCAAGGCAAAAGATATACCTAAGACTAATTTTCGAACTTGTTATAGACATTATAAGTTTTTAGTAATGCTGTTTGGTTTGACTAATGCTCAAGCAGCATTTATGGATTTAATGAATAGAGTACTCAAGTCTTTTCTAGATCATTTGTGGTGGTATTCATTGATGATATATTGATCTATTCAAAAAATATAGTGGAGCATGAGAAACAATTGAGATGTATATTATAGATTTTAAGAGATAAGAAGCTCTATGCTAAATTGAAGAAGGGTGAATTTTGGTTAGATAAAGTAGCATTCTTGGGACATGTTATATCTAAAGATGGAATCTCCATGGATCCAAACAAGATAGAGGTTGTGGTATAATGGAATAGACCAACAAATATATTAGAAATATACAGCTTTCTAGGGATGGCAAGCTACTACAAGAGATTTGTGGAAAGATTTTCTAGTATAGCCATACCTTTGACCCATTTAACTTAAAAAGAGAGTCAAGTTTAAATGAACCGAGGATTGTGAGCAAAGTTTTCAAGAGTTAAATTGAAGATTAGTTTCTGCACCTATACTCACCATATCCTTACATAATGAAGGATTCATAATTTTCAATGATGCTTCTAGAAAAGGTCTTGCATTTGTAATGATGCAATATGATAAAGTGGTGGCTTATGCTTCCAGACAATTGAAACCTTATAAGCATAAATTATCCTATGCATGACTTGGAGTTAGTCGTAGTGGTCTTCACTCTTAAAATCTAGAGACATTATCTTTATGGAGTATGGTGCAAAGTATTCACTCATCATAAGAGTTTGAAGTATATCTTTACTCAAAAAAAAATAAAATATGAGATAGAGAAGATGATTAGAATTATTATAAGATTATAATTTGATAATAAGTCATCATTCTGGATAAGCTAATGTAGTTGTTGACATCTTGAGTAGAAAGACTGTGGGAAACTTGGCTGTCTTAATCACACAACAATGACAAATTTTGGAAGATATGAGGAAACTTGAGTTAGAGGTTCAACTACATGATTCAGAGGTACAACTAGCAAATATGAGAATTCAATCAATACTTATAGAAAAGATTAAAGCTGCTCAAAGTAATGATTTTTACTTATTGAAAATAAAAGAATTAGTGGAATCAGGTGATCAATCTAAATTTGGGATTCATGATGATGGCTCTTTGAGATTTCAAAATAGAATTTGCATACCTATGGATTCAAAACTTAAATAGGAGATTCTTTGAGAAGCTCATTAGACAGGATACACAATTCATCCTAGAGGTATTAAGTTGTATAGAGACATGAAGGAGATGTATTAGTAGAATAATATGAAAAGAGAAATTGTTCAGTTCATGGCCTAATAGTTAGTGTGCCAATTGGTCAAGGCTGAACATCAAAGACTAGTAGGAGTACTTCAACCTCTTGATATTTCAGTATGGAAGTAGGAAAATATCACTATTTTATAACTGGATTGCCCAAGACTCCTGGTGGTAATGATGCAGTTTGGGTCATTGTAGATAGATTAACAAAGTCTGCATACTTTTTATCAATTAGAGTTGGTTTTGGTTTGGAAAAGATAGCTAGGTTATATATAAAAGAAATTGTGAGGCTGTATGAAATTCTTGTAACTATTGTTTCAGATCAAGACATCGGATTTGTATCACAATTTTGGAAGAGTTTGCATAAAGCCTTAGAAACTAAATTAAATTTCAGTATAACTTTTTATCCACAGACTGATGGTCAGTCAGAGAGAACTATCCAAATCTTAGAAGATATGCTAAGAACCTATATTTTGGATATGAAAGGTTCATGGGATAAGTATCTGCTTTTGATTGAGCTTGCTTATAATAACAGTTATTAGGCTAGCATAGGGATGGCACTTTATGAAGCATTATGTGGTAGAACATGCCAGTCAGTTAATCAAAGAATGAATTTGGGCAGCCCAGAGTAGGCAAAAGCGTTATGTAGAAGTTCGAAGATGAAAATTAGAGTTTCAAGTTGGGGAACATGCATATGTCAAAGTATCTCCTTCGAAAGGAGTTTCAAGGTTTAGTATTTAGGGCAAACTAAATCCTAAATATGTTGGACCATTTGAAATTTTAGAAAGAGTTGGTAAGGTAGCCTATCAAATTGCCTTATCGCCTTCACTTGTCGGAATGCACAATATTTTCCATGTTTCTATGTTAAAGAAGTATATGCTAGACCTGAATCATGTCATAGAATCTAATCCTCTACAAATTCATAAGGATTTATAATATGAAGAACATCTAGTGCAGATAGTGGATCAAAAAAATCAAATGCTCAAACATCGTGTTATTCCTTATGTCAAAGTGCAATGGAGTCATCATACAGAAAGAGAAGCTACATGGGAACTGGAGGATAAATGAAACAAAAATATTCATAGCTCTTCGAAAATATAGATAAGAAATTTTAAGATGAAATTTACTATAGGGGGAGAGAATGTAATACCCAAAATTTTCAAACTACCAAACAAAAAAAAAGAACACTTGGTATCGTGTGGAAGAAACTCTTGAAGGAGTTCTTCAATTAAAAATTCTAAAAACATTAGGAAAAAGAGATTCAATCAAACTCAAATTCCTCCCTATTAGAGGTCTATTTAAAGGCCTCAATCTCTTGGAATTTTCCTCACAAAAATCACTGTCAAAATTCCTTGATTTCTTTTTTTACCGTGGTTCATCTTTGCTTTGGTCATCAAAAAAATCTGATTAATCTTAGCCAAGGAGCAAGTAAATTCCTTCCAAATCTCCTTCTTAATCTTTTGTAAGTTCTAAGCATGAATTTTGTCAAATTTTCTATCAAAAATTGGTTGAAAACTATTGATTTTGAGTTTTCCTATTTTTACCCTTTTTGTTTTTGGTTTTCTACTGTCGTGAGCCACTGTCAGTCATCGGACCGGAACAGTTGTCACCATTGGGGACTGCCTCTCCAGCCAAGGGGGTTGTAACTAGGAGGAGGACCTCCTAACTTCAGGAACAAGGGGAAGAAGAGCTCCCCTGTTCCATGAAAGAAGAAAGGAAGAAGAGGAGGATGTAGGTCCTCTACTCCGTGAAGGAAAAAAAGAAAAAGGTAAAAGAAAAAAATATCTTTCTTCTTTCTACCTTTTTTCTCTCTCTCTCTTCTCTCTAGTCTCTTTCCCTCTCTACTTTCTCTCTCTATGGACTTTTTCTGTCTAGATTTATTTTTTCCACTTCAATATTTTACTCTCTTATCATGCTTGTTGTCTCTCTTGGATTTATGAAACTAGAGACCCATATTCCTTGATTAGTTTGATCTTAACCTAAAATTCTAATTCGAAAAACACATCCAATTTTTGGTCTGATCTTAAGTGAGATTTTGATGTGAGATTTTGTTTTGATTTAGTTATGAATTAGAATTAATATAAAAAATATAATTTTAAATAATAAACTATGAAGAATCCCCTTTAGGTTAATCGATCTATTTGTTCAGTATTCTATGAAAGATAAGTAATGAATCATTTTCTTGAGATATTTCATAATTTATTTTGAAAGAAAATAATTATTCTTTGAATTATGCAATCATATTTTGAATAGCAAATGATCCAAAAAATTGAGACTTCTAGAATACCATGGTTTATTGATTTATTATGGAATATTCATATGTTCAGTGGAAATTATGATATGTATATATTATGTTATAAAAATACTTTGATATGAATCAAATTTATACTCTTAGCCAAACTATATTTTAGTGGGCCCCACCAATAAGGATTATATGTTGGTACTCAATGGGCTCCATCAATTAAGATCATACATTGGTATTCAGTGGATGCTGGCAGTGGGGTTTGTACATTGGTATTTAATGGACCCTATCAGTAGGGATTGTATGGTGCTATTCAGTGGATTCTGTCAATGGGGGTTATAGATTGGTATTTAGTTGATCCTACTAATGGAGGTTAGATATTTTTTATTCGAATCAAATTTATGATTATATATGTATATAAATATTTAAAAATATTTAATTTACATAGAATATATGTTCATAAGATATTTATGATATTTATTTTCAAGCATCATATATAATATCTGAAATATCTAGTTGAGATATTCATTACTTACTGGGCTATCAAGCTCATCACCTCTCTCTTTTATTTTTTAGATTTAGATAATTGATTACAAACATCAGCATTGTTGGGAGAGAGTTTTAGAGGCGAAATTGGCACTATCAACTTCACTAAACTTATATCTATCTTTGTTATTTTTAGTGAAACTTTATTTAATATAAGATATTTGAATTTGGATACTATTTGAGTTGGTCGATGAATCTAAATTTTGAATTTTAGTGTTTTAATTAATACCACTATATTGATTGATATCTATTTAAATTATCTTGTACGCTTATTGGGAGGATTCTTCATAAGCATGCGTGATTGCCATGACCCCTACACTCATGATCCTGGGTTGGAGGTGTGACATCCACTCTTCAAGAAATTCTGCTAAAAAATTGCAGCTATAATAACTTTTTAATTATATTTTGATTATTTTTCTGGGCTCACAATCAAATCTACCTAGTTTTACTCAAGCTCACCAACCATAATCTTTCCAACTAAGTCCTCAAGATAGTCAATTATATGTGTCTAATTTTAGGCTTGGACTAGCCTTAATCTCTAACTTTCTATTCCCAAGAAACTTGTTACAAAGCAATTGATACATTGAATAAGGAAATTAAAGCTCAAAAAGAAAAACTCTTGAAACTCGAGGAAGTCATTGAAGAAGCGTTTCAAATGCTTGACTTCCTTCTTAATCACTTAAGAGAAGCTTAAAAGATTGCTTTGATTGATTTCTTAATTGGTAACTCGCACAATGAATATACTAATCCTCTCATTCTAGGTGAATTAAAATCTAAAAGATTGGACTTGAATTCTCTCTTAAGTTCTCCTTTTTTTGGGCTTTTTTATGACCTCTCCTTGGTTCTCCAATTAATTTCCTTGCTTAAGTATGTCCAACAAGGGTTTGAAGAGGCAAACTAGCCATTGAAAACTTTTTTTGCTAGTTGGAGATGTTCCAAGAAACTAGCCATTGGGCTGTTAGATTAAAGGACTTGACTCACACTACAATAATTTATTGAAATAGCGACACTATTTTACCAACACATATGAGAAATGTCAATAAATTAAAATTTTATTTGATATTTTTTATTTTTATATGGAATTAATGATCTTATTATTGTGAAGCTCAAAAACTGACAATTTATAGACATACGGGCAATAGCATATATTCTTCTTTTTATTAAAAACCCCTACCCCAATTGAGAGTGCATCTATGAATACAATACATGAAAGGATGGGGTTCTATCAGCATGCCACTTTTTTTTTGTTTTTTTCCTCTTCTTTCCCTTGAGCCAGCTCAAATTTTTTGATGCTCTCACGGACGTCGCCTCCTCCCTACTCTCCTTACTGCCACCTCCTACCAGTCTCCACTATCGCCTTTATATCCATCATCACCGATGTCAGGCACAACAGATCTCTAAAAAAGAAGATGCTAATCTCATCTCTGTTCACCTCACCATCACCTCCCATCGATCTCCACTGCCGCCTTTATCTCCATCATCACTGGTGTGGACCTTCCCATCCGACCTTCCTTAGGTGAGTGACATTTTTTTATGTGGCTAATCAAATTTGCAGCAATACAAAAATATTGATAAATACTAAAAAAATACTGCTATAAATAGTCTTTTAGTGGCATAATGAAAGTGTCGTTGGTTCATGTTGATGAATCAGTGACATGATTATTGTTGGAAAATATGTCATAAAGTTAATTATCTATCTATAGATGATTGACCTCTTTGTAATATATATATATAAATTATTAATAAATAAAATTTATTTTTTATAAGTTCATCATAAAAGTGTATCTTCTTTTGATCTCTTATGTTATGATGAAGTCCTTAAAACTATAATATAATCGATAAAGAAAGATTTATCGAATAGTTCTTAAACTTATTCGTGACCAAATGATATGTTATTAACAAAGACGATAACATTTATCAGTATAGATTGTTGTGTGCCATATGGATTATTATCCTCTTAATCAAAGAGTGTGGAGACACTGCTATGGCATACAGGTGAGATATAGGAGTATATTGTCACTGAACAGTGACTCACCTGCGGAGCGCTCTACTGTCAAGGACAGTTTGTGAAGGATATGGGGATAAGTGTCCCTCTAACCTCAGATCATCATGGTGATTTATAAGTAACTCACTATGCTTTGGTGCTAGACTATCTATATTTTTAATATAGTAACGGAAGGCTATTGGATACCATTAAGTATTTATGAAGTCGGTGTGTGAGTCAAGATGGGATTGATCTCTCCAGATTATAGGAGTTAATGTATCACTATATTTTAATCCAGTAAAATCTTGATTAGAATAATCCTTGTGATATATCATAGATTTAAAAAAGATTAAATACAATGTGGATAACTATTTCAAGATTGACAGTTAAACCCTAAGTCACCATGAGCATTAAGATCTAAAGGATGAATTATGCGGTAACCATATATCAAGATTTTTAAATATTTTTTTGTAATATTTTGATCTATTTGGATGTCAGATATCATTACTAGATGGTCACTTCAATTAGTACAGGAAGTGATTTCTATGCTACCACCTTAGTGTTCAAACCTATGGAGTCATACACAAAGTCAAACAATATAAGAAAAAATTGATCGTATATTTATATGTTCAATTTGAAAGTATGAGACTTGATTGAATATATAAATTTACTTAATTAAAAATTAAGTTATGGATCATATGAAATTAAACATTAAGTATATGTAGCTAGCACTGCACATGAGGCACGGGTTTGATTCTGAGGATGAATTTGATCAAATCTATGGTCCAAAGAATTATGAGAGATTGAATTCGAGTTCTAATTACTTTAGATCAAATCTAAGTTAATTGAGCTTAATTTTATTAAGGATAAATTGGGTTAAATATCCAATTAGATTTAGACCTAAATCCTAATTAGATTAGGATTAACAGTCTTTTTGAATTTGATTCGAATCAGATTTAAATTGAATTTGAATTGAACCCAAATCCAAACTAAATTAGATTTGGTGTACTTAGCCATCTTTCTCATACATTCTATCACCTATATGGTAGACCAAGATGGAGGAGAGGGTGCTGGAAATAGCCCCTTCCCCTTAGGCATGCTCATGGTGAAGGGAGGCACAAGTTGGCGCCTCTTCTATTTCCATTAGGAAATCTTGTGGTTTCAGGAGTTTGGATTTCATTCAAATGTGGAGGATCCTATTCCTAACCTATGAAGATATTTGATTTGGTCTAAGATCTCTTGCCTATTTAAACAGGAGTTTGGAGAAGAGAAAATTAATCAAGCAATCAATATTGGCGTGGAGCTCTCTCTTGGTGTGGGCATCCCCTCTCTCTTGGGCATCTTCTCTCCTTGGGCATCCCCTCTTTTGAAGTGTGGTTGCATGTGGAGTCCTCCAAGGCTTAGAAATCATATCTCAAGCCTTTCCACTCCTTTCCTCATGAAGAATTCTTCATCCCTCTCTTCTATGTTTCTTGGCATGCGAGCGAAGTAGAGGGTCCGGACATCCGGATCTCATGAAGCAACAATCTTCAGAAATTCTTCAACCTTGATGAAGTCTTCTACTATAAATAAAGATAAGATTTTATAGACATTATAAAAATTTTAATTGCTAATCTATTCAATTTTTTTTTTTGACATCTGATGCGATTGGATAATTTTTTCTTTAACTGATATTAGAGCCAGACTGTATGTCATGATCGTATAGTCTATTTTTTGAATTTTTTTATTTTTTTATCTAGTTTTGAATTAAACTTTTGATATAATTAAATTTTATTTTGATCTAATATTCTCTATATTTTTTTTATCTGACTTTGACCAGATTATCAGATCAAAATCAGTCCCTAAAAATGATCTATTAAAAATCTATTTTAGTAGAATTTTCTGTGCAGATTTTTGTTTTGATTTAAAATCTGATTATGCATGGATTTAAATATATTTAAATATATTTTTTTAGATATATTTTAATTAAAAATTGATGTTTGAATCAGGCTTAGATTTGAATCTATTTGATTGAGTTTTAGATCTAATTTGAGCAAAATATCTACATATATTTGATCATATCTCAAACCAAAATTTTTTTATACAATCATATATATATTTTGAATAATTTTTTTTATTTTTTTAGATCTAAAATTAATGATTCATATGATGATATGATTAAGGTTCAGATCTAAAAATTTAATATTCAGTAATGATCTAATTAGGTTAGATAAAAATTCTGCATGCTATCATGTTATGAATATGATATGAACTAGAATATTTTTTTACATATGTAATGTTGAATTGTTCTTAGTAGCCAAGAACTCAAAATTTAATTGATCACCATGGCCGTCTGGTCATAAGAAGAAGTAGGGACTAAATTTCTTCTCTTGTCCAATTAACGATTCTCTTATGACGTATAGGGGTGCCGATGTGATTGAATCTCATGAAGAAGAATGGTGAAAAGAAACTCTAGAACTGTTCAAATCATAAATTAGTTTAGATTAGATCTAAGAGATTTATGATTAATTTTCTCTAATTTATATAAAATATTCAGATCTAAAAATAAGTTTCATAATCTGAAAATTAATGGCATATGATGTAACTTTTGCATAAAACCTTTTGTAAAACCATTTTACAAATTGAAATAGGTTCAACATAGAATTTTATATACTTAACTATGAATTAAGATATGATTATCAAAAGATTTAAATTTGAGAATTTAAGATCTTACGACACTCATAAACCAAGGGGCTATAGGTTGGCTTGAATTAGGTCGTCTAACTGGGTTAAACCTAGGGCTAGAAACAAATATAGACTAAATAGAAAAATAGATTAAATCTAATCAAGAGTTGAATTAAATTAGATCAAGTTTTCTCTTAATCAACCTCAATAGTTATAGCTTGATCAAGTCCATATTTCGACCATACCAAATAGATCTGATTGTGGCTCAGTGATCGAGCTCGAGTTCTTTGGCTGATCAAATCGAAACTAATCGATCAATTGGTGTCTAAGATAAGTTCAATAGTATGATCGGTGGTTTTTAATTGGGAAAGTATTTACTTGGCCTATATGATGTACAAGGAAAGCATTGGCTATCCTTCGATCGATCTCACTTATCTGGTTAATTTGATAGATTATGTTAAGATTAGGTCACTGAATAATTTGAGTTGACCCATGCCATTAAGGTTAATCAGTGTGACTGATTCAGGTGTTCTTGAGCTAGCTTCTTTCTAGTCCTCTTTGATGATTTGGTGAAGTCAGTGGGAGGATCATTGAAATATTGGTTAACCTCTTTTCTTTATTCTTAAATTCATTAATTAAATCTTTTAAATTATTAGATCCTTAAAATGATACAGTTATGGAGATAACTAGTTCATAACCTCTCATTAAGGTGCATGATAATGGGTCCAGTATTCTAAATAAGCATTGGAGGTGCAAATACCTGATATTTATTAGGTACTAAAATTATCATTCATCATATGATGACCTTATTGCATTTTTTCAGATCAATGGTCAGGTTGGTCGAGCCAACTCGAACTTGAGCAGTCATTTGTTAGATGCACTGGGTATGGTCATGTTAATAGTTGGACCTAATTGAGATTTTCAGTGGAGTGCAAATGCTTGCTGAAGAGATACTTGAGGCAAAATATATTATTAAAAATTATTTGAAAAAATAATTAGTTAAGAATTTACCAATAGATATATAGAGGTTGGTCGAGCAAACTCAAGCTCATGAGCAGTCTATATGGATTATAGTACCTACTAAAAAATTAATATAATTCTTCAAATTGAAGGTAGAGACTATCAATTCATATAAAATAGTAGGAGAACCTTTAAACTAAAGTTTAAATCTTTAGGATTAAAAAATTTATATACTAATAGGTCTTGTTATTTTTTTCAGAAATGGCTAATACTTTATCGCTTCGCTTACTATTGGACAGTGACAAGCTCACCGGACCTAATTTTGATAGTTGGTATCAAAAGCTCAAGATTGTCTTGGAGCATGAGAGGATCTTATATATACTTACAGATCCAGCACTTGAGGAGCCCACCCTTAATGCTCATGAGATGATCAAAAATACTTACCTGAAGGGGCTCAATGATCGAGTCACTGTGCGATGCATTATAAGGGTGGCTATGAACAACAAGTTCTATCATAAATTTGAGGATGCTCAATTAGAGAAAATCTTTCAAATATTGAATGAGTCCTTTGACACTCCTGATGACATTGAGAGGCACAAAATATCTTGTGCTATTTTCAACACATGGATAAGGGAAGAGACGTCGATCACTAATCATGCATATACATGACCAAGCAGATCAAGCACCTAAGCAAACTTGGGTTTCTCTTACATGAGTAGCTAGAGAAAGATGCGATCCTAGATTCTTTGCCCAAATTTTACCTATCTTTTCTTAGTTATTATAGAATGACTAAGCCTGCAGTAAACTACCATAGTTTGCTAGGATTACTGCAGACCTCTGAAAAAGATAACCAACTTCAAAAAGAGCCAGTGAATATGGTGGATGGTTCCTCTTCTGGGCGTCGTCTCTTTAAGAAAGGGAAGAAGAAGAATAAGAAGAAGGTGCAGCATGCTGGGGCTTCAAAGCCCAGTCAGAGCAAAAAGTCAAAAGTTGACAAGAGCTAGGTAGAGTGCTTCTTTTGTAAGAAGCTGGATCACTGGAAGAGGAATTGTCCTCAGTATATAACCTCCCTTGACCCCCATAGGCTGAACAAGAGAAAGCAGTAATTTATTGTTGGACAAGATATTTATATGATAACTTCTTATAATTTCTCTGTATGTGATACTACTATCTGTGTATTAGATACCAAAAGTTCAATTAACATTTGTAATTTATTATAAAGACTCAGGTCAGTAAAAAATTCAAAGATGGCGGATGGTTCCTGAATGTTAGAGATGGAAGCCTTGTTTCAGTCTAACTCTAGAAACTATTCAGCTTATTTTTGAGTCTAGAGTTGTCATGTTAGATGATTGTCATTATTATTCTTCTTTTTTGATGAATGTCATCTCTGTAGGCCTTTTGGCCAAAGTTGGTTTCAACTTTTTAATAAAAGATAATTTTTGTGATATCATTATAAATGGTACTATAATTATGCATGGATAATTAAAAATGGCATATACCTTCTACCACAGCCTATAAGTATAATATACACATCTAATAAACAACCTAAAATAGATAATGTCAGTGATGCTTATCTTTGGCATTGTCAGCTAGATCATGTAAACAAGAATAGATGGACAAGTTAACTAAAGAGAAGATCTTCGACATTGAGGATTGTGAATCATTATCATCTATGAATCTTGTCTTTTTGGTAAGATGACAAAGTTATCATTTAAAAGAAAAGGTGAGTGAGCCACTGATGTCCTAAGTCTAGTACATACTGATGTATGCAGACCCATAAGCACAAGTACCAAAGGTGGGTATAATTATTTCATTACTTTCATTGACGATCTATCTAGATACGGGTATGTCTATCTTATCTGAATTATTTGAAGTATTCCAATGATTTCATAGTGAAGTAGAAAAACATACTAGAAAGAGTGTTAAAACTCTTTGGTTGGATTGAGGAGATGAATACCTTTCCAATGAATTTCTGACATATCTAGAAGAGAATGAATTCTCTCATAATGGACTCCTTCGGAGATATCACAATATAATGGGATGTCAAAAAGGAGGAATCGAACATTGTTAGACATAGTTCAATTTATGATGGACTTTGCGACTCTACCAATCTCTTTCTAGGGATATACTCTAGAAACTGCATGCTATGTACTAAACAAGGTTCCAAGCAAGTCTATAAATAAAACTCTATATAAGATATGGATAGGGTATAAGCCAGTACTCTCACACCTTAGGGTCTGAGGGTATCCAGCTTATGTCAAACTTTTAAAGATAGAGAAGCTTGAACCAAGGTCTAACAAGTATTTATTTGTAGGGTATCTAAAGAAAATAAAAGGATACTATTTCTACCTCACTGAAGAATAAAAATGTTCATCAACAACAGGGCATTCTTTTTGGAAAGAGAGTTTCTTAGGGAAGGAACTGATGCTACTAAGATCGAACTTGATGAAGTTTGTGAGATACAAAATTAGACACCTTTAAGTGGAAATATAAAATCAAATTTGATTGAGGAATCAAATCAAAAGCCTATTATAGAGGCACCATTAAGGAGATCTGGTAGAGTATCACATCAATCGGATAGATACTATAATTTTTTGATGGTGATCCTATCAAGTAGATGAGAACAATGAGAATTCGATCACCAATATGGATGCCATATAGAGGCCTGACTTTGAGAAATGGCTAAATTCCATAAAATCTGAAATAAAATCCATAGAGATCAATGATGTATGGACACTTGTTGATCCACCTGAAGGGATTAAACCCATAGGGTGCAAATAGGCCTTCAAAAGGAAAAAGGAGAGGAGAGAATGGTAGAGACCTATAAAGCCCATCTAGTTGTCAAAGAATATCATCAACATTATGGTATTGACTCTGACGAGACATTCTCTCCTATGGCAATGCTCAAGTCCACTTGGATTATGCTTGCTATAGCTACATATCTAGATTATGAGATCTGAAAAATAGATGTCAAAATTATTTTTCTTAATGGAGAGTTAGAAGAAGAAATGTATATGATATAACTTGAAGGGTTCACATCCATAGATGAATTTAAAGTGTGCAAGCTAAATAGGTCCATTTATGGATTGAAGCAAGCTTCTCGGAGTTAGAACATTAAAATGTATGGTTTCATTAAAAATGAAAAGGAGCCCTGCATCTATAAATGGGCTAATGGTTTTATAGTCATCTCCTTTATATTGTATGTAGATGACATACTCTTAATAGAAAATGACATCCCTATTTTATAAAGTGTAAAGCAATAGCTATCATTATAGTTTTCTACGAAGAATTTGGAAGAAGTATCCTACATCCTAAGAATGAAGATCTATAGAGATAGATTTAAAAAAATGCTTGGACTGTCCCAATCTACGTACATCAATACCATGCTAAAATAATTCAGCATGAAAAATTTCAAGAAGGGCTATCTACCGATAGGCCAAGAAATTAATTCTTTAAAAAAGATTGTTCGATAACTTCTCAAAAGAGAGGTGTAAAGATGAATCATGTATGCCTCATAGTGGAATCTATCAGGTACACTATGATATGTACAAGATTGGATATGGCCTACTCACTAGAGGTAGTGAGCAGATATCAGTCTGATCTGGATGAGAACCATTGAAAGATTCTGAAGACAATCCATAAGTATTTAAGAAATACTAAAGATCAGTGGTTGATCTTTGGAGATACAACTTTAAACTTATGGGATATACTGATTCTAATTTTTAATCTGATCATGATGACAACAAAAGTGTGTCTGGCTGTATTTTCAGTTTATATGGTGGAGCAGTTGAGAAAATAGGACCATTTCAGAATGGATTGTCAGGGAGTATCTAAAAATTTTCTATAATAATTCCACAAAAGTTTTCTTCTTTTATCTGATTCATAGCGGAATAGGGATTAAATCTCCAAAAAATTTTGAATCCAAAATCTTGCAAAAGTTTGAATGAATAAATCCTTTACTTTGCAAGCACATCAGGCTTCGTAGAAAAGTGGGATGAAGCCACAAATTATTATACCTTCATAAGGTAGCAAGAAGGGGAGGGAGAAGTACTTTCATGTGATGCCTCACACCTGAAAGTCAGACACCAAGCCTCTTCGCTCGTGAAGAAGGTGGATGCCCAAAATCAGCACGCCAAGGGAGAAGGACCGATTCCTTCTCTTGCACGCCTCCTCTCTCTCTTTCCACCTTAGCAGACAATCTAATTGTTATACTTTGATAGTTAGAGATTCTCCCTATTTATAGATGATTTTCTATGACCCATTATACTAGGAATCCTAATTCAAATCTGATTTGAATTAATCCTTCTCTTATCTAACAAGGAATCCTGTTTGAGATAGAATAAGCACTTAATGAGGTGCCCCATGCACCGACGCCCACACTCAAGTGTGGGATGGCAACAACCAGGCCCCCACCCTCTCTTAGTCAGCCATGAAGAGAGAGAGTTTCAACAAATGTGCTCTAAGGAACCAATCTAAATATGGATCAATTTAAATCTAATTCAAACCTAAATCAAATCAATTTTGAATAGGCTGTCAATTTTAAACTGTTTAGGATTTAGAACCAAGTCTAACTTAGATTTTTCAGCCCAATTAAGTCTAATTAAATCAGATCTAATATAAAATTAATTAGTACTTAAATTAATCTAGTACTAGCTAGATATAGTCAACTATTTAATCTTGTATGATCCATAACTTAATTCTCAATCAAGTTAATCTATTTATTCAGTCAATTTATGTACTTTTAAATTAAACATATAGACTTAGGTCAATTTTTTTTTATATCGTTTAACTTTGTGTGTAACTCTATAGGTTCGAATACTAAGCTGGCAGCATAGGAACCATTTTCTGTACTAATCAAGTTACCATCTAGCAATGGTTCCTGACATCCGGATAGATCGGATATTTATAAAACAATATTTAAGAACTTATGCATATGGTTACTGTATAATTCATCCCTTTGATCCTGAATGCTCTAGGACAATCTAAGGTTAAACGGTCAATCCTGATCATCCACATCATATTCCAACCTTTCAAATCCATCATATAGATTATTTTGCCAAGATTTTATTAAATTAAAATACAGTGATGCATCAATTTTTATAATTCGAATGGGTCAATTCATCTTAATCGACATATAGACTTCGCAAGTATTTGACTGTACCCAGTAGCTATCCATCACTACATTATAAGTGTAGATAGTCTAGCTTCAAAGCATAATGAGTTGCTTGTAAGTCACTATCGTGATCTTAGATCTGAGGAATACTTATGTCCATATGCTTTCACAAGCTACTCTTGATAGCAAAGCGCTTAGTAGGTGAGTCACTTATTTAGTGATGATGTACTCCTATATCTCACCTGTATGCTATATATACCAGTGTCTCCACACTTCTTGGTTAAGAGGATAACCAATCTATATGGTACATAATGATCTTCACTCGATAAATATCATCATCCTTTAATGATGTATCATTTGATCGCGAACATGTTTAAGAACTATACGATAAATCTTCCTTTATTGATTACTTTATAGTTCTAAAGAGTTCATCACAACACAAGATTTCTATCAAGAAAGTGTTAGATGTTGCCCAAGATGTCAGATTGACTGACACATTCCTGTACAAATGTAAGGATAAATTTATAATTTTGACTATAAATGAATAAAAGGTTATTCTACTATTACATTGTGTACATTATGTCTGTGATACATCCTTTGAGTTAGTAAGAATGTTAATTCATATTTTTAAGAGTTAAAATTTAAGGCATAAACTTACATAACTAACTCATAAATAGCTCCTGACCATAGGATCATCACGAGGATGGTGATCGATCTAGAAGGTTGGTGTACGATCATTTTTTAAGGTAGATGACTCTTGAGTCTACGATGTGAGACATCAGAGGAGAGTACAGATATTCATTGAGAATGAGAGTATGAGGATGACCACCTCGAGCAGTCATAAGAAAATCTACCTTCTCGTCGATGACTAACTCGATATTACAGTGTGTGTCTAGTTCTTTGACCTGAGGTACATCGATAGTTTACCTTGAGTGTGTTATAGTTTGACTACACCAAAACCTGATCTCCTAGCCATTCAAAAATTGAGGTGTATGTTGGCTGTAGCATATTCATTGTAGGAATCAGATTGCACCAAAATGAGATCTATCAACCTCGGTAGATAAGAGGAGTAGCCCTATGATGATCGAAAGATTGAGTCCTTAAGTCCATGGCTATGGCAGAGTGAAATAATGGAAAAGAGTTTTTCATTAATGTTTCACATCGGACTTGGATCAATTGATTGATTCATATGACTGATGTTGGGTTTGACGAGTTCACTTAACCCTAATTCAGTCGGGACTCATGATAGAAGAACTCAATCATATAGGTAGCTATACCAGAGGTTCATCTTCATTTCTGATGGGTTGCCACCATATACTGCTAGGTGTCACTGGTGGATTTTGAAAGTAATTAGAATGATCTTGATGATCGATCATTCTAATTGTCTGAATCAAAAAAGTTTTGATCCATCGAAAGGAGTTTCGATGATGTTGATGATGAGATCATGACATGTCTCATTACCATACGAAAATGAACCTAACTGGGTCACATAAATAAGAGTTAGGGTCTGGATGTCATCAATTGAGCTAGCCCAGTTTGATTGATTTGGATTAGATCCAATTAGGTTCAAGAAAATCATGCTAGCACACGATTGAGCCTAACTTTCTCCTCGTATAATCTTTTCTATCTCGACTGAGCCAAATATGATTTGGCTCACCTAAAGAACCTTGAGAAGATTTTTCATAGTCTGACTAGAGCAAGTCCAGCTCAAAAAGGACTTGTCTTAATTCATGAGATGAATTTAAGACAACACCTGCTAATTCCTGTCACCTGCCATTTTCGTTTTAGGATATTGATCAAACATTAACCTATGAACCTTGGATTGAAGGCCACTTGGCAAGAGGTCATTGGAGATTTTTGTGGAGTGTCCACTTGCTAATTTTACCCTTAAAGTGGGTGCCATAACTAGATATGCCGTGCATCCCAAGTGGATGAGGATAGAGTCCCATGAGATGAGGACTCTGATCCCTTGATCAACTTGGACTGTGGGGCCCAATCTCACTATGCTTATCCAGTGTTGGCGCCAACAGTAGGAGGGATTGTGGAGATTCTTATCTGATATGATCAGATGACATCACTCCACCAATCAAAATTCAAAATTAATTAGAATTTTTTGATTGGTCAAATGATGTGGCACTGCATGGTGCAGCAGGGTCTATTTAAACCCTGTCTGCGCCTAGTTTTAGAGACTCTGCTCAATAACCAGCAAAAAATATGAAACCCTCCACTTCTCTACACCCCCTCTAGTCCTCTCTCTCCCCTCTTCATGTCCAAGATGTTGGGCATCCATCTGGTGCTTGTCCAAGGCATGGTGGCTCCTTGATCAGAAGGCTGCAAGGATTTGTCGAGAAGCTGCTGCTCCAGCTTCAGAAGATCTTTGAAGATCTTCCAGATCAGATCTAGATCTGATTTTTGGAGTAAAGATTCATGAGGAGAAGATGATCCAGATCCTACTTGAGTGGATACCAGTAGAGGCCAGATGACTGCATGGCTATTTTTGAACCTCAGGCATTGCTGCGATCATCTACAGGGTAATCTAGTTACCCTAGAGGTATTTCTCTAATCCTCAAGTTTTAGATTTAATTTTAGATTAAATATCAGATAATAAGAATCAAATCTAATAGGCCTTAGATCTAAAATAAAGTAAGATAATTTTTTTTTTAAAATATTTCATCCCAGATCTCATTAGATCTGGAAGATCCTACAAGAAAAAAGATAATTTTTTCTTCAACTGGTATCAGAACCAGGTTGATGGCTCTATTTCAGATCTAATTTAGATTTGATTTTTATTTTTATTTATTTAATATTAATAAATTTTAAATTCACATCAGATGTGATTGGATCTGAAATAAAAAAATTTAAAATTAAATCAAAGCAGATCTAACATGTATGAGATGCATGACTAGACTAGGAATAGTTTAAACTATGAATAGTCTTGAAGTTTTATGTTTTAATGTGATTAAAATATAAATTAGATCTAATTTATTTTTATTTTTTTAATATTATAAATATTATATTTAGATCAAAAAATAAAAAATAAAATTTAATTAATATATAAGATTGATCTGTTGCATGCCTAGACTAGTTGTAGAATTGCTCTAGTAACTGTCTAGAATAGATTTTATATTGAATAGTTCAATTTAAATCTTATTTTTTGATGTTGCATGTGATGTATCAGATCTGAAAATATGTTAATTAGATCAGATTTTAATACATGAGATGTATGCAAAGCATGTATAAGTTAGATTTAAAATTATATATGTGATATGTAACTTAGATCTAACTAGTTTTGTAGTTAAATTAATATTTCTGATTAAGTGTTCCTCATGGTTCCGATCATAAGAAAAAGTAGGGTTTAAGACCCTCTCCTCTCATTCAATGGGGTGTTCTTATGGCGTGTAGGGGTGCTGCACGTTTATCCTTAATCAAAATTAAAATTTACTTTTCTGTAAAATCCTAGATCCTGAAACCTAGGATTTATTTTACATATTTTATTTATGAACCCAAGACTTAATTAATAAATTAAGACTATGAAATCAAATTAGGTCTAAAATTGAGAATTTCAGATCTAAGCCATTTTCATAAAATTGGGTTCGGACTTGGGTAGTTCAATTAGGTCTAGCGTTGATCAAACGAATCAAAAGTTGGTTAGGTGGGATCATGAAAGCTAATAATTGACCAGCCTAATAGGATTAAGTCTAGGTCAAGGTTGAATCACATTCATATGTGACTCGATCAAGTCAAGACCTAATTTGGCTCAATGGTTAAAGCCTGGATTGTAGGCTAACCCAATTGGTTCTTGTTCGATAATTTGGTGTCTAAGGTAAGTTGGGCAGATGCGATCGACTGGATTTTAATTGGGAGCTACTCGACTGAATGCGTTCTTGTCAAGTTAATGGCATATCCCTCCCACCGATCTCACTTACCTGGCCATATGTGTCGATCCATTTCTGATTTGAGGTGGCTAACAATTCGAGCTAACCCATGCCACTAGGTTAGTCATAATTGTTATGACTATATCAAGTCAAGTTTAGTGAGACCTAAATCAAATCTTCCTAAGAAAATATTAAGTCTAAGGTCTTCTACCATTGTAGATGTGCGGCCCTTTCCGGGGTTGATTGTTCTCGACTGGTTACAGTGGCTCAGTTGCATCGGAAGATGCAACCATGTCCATTAGGCATTAGATGCTACGAATTAGAGGATGGGTTGTGCTCAATATTTTGGATATGGTGAGGACCCAATCAGGAATCTAATTCGTGCAAATGGTGGGTCTACTTAACTAAGGATTGGAGCAATATTCTGGCACGGTGAGCTTCATGAATTAGAGATCAAGTTTTGGCTGCACCATGATTAGAGAATCATTGGACAAAAGTTGTCCACTCATCAGTTGACCCATCATCAATAACTGTTAGGTGAGGTGGTGAGCCAGTCAGTGAGACCGCACCACCCACTAGAAATCACTAATCATGAAGATTTTCACATCTCTACCTAGGGAGTGTAGGGATCTAAAAAAATAATGGGAGCCTAATTTATTTAAAAATAAAATTCTAAACAAATTGGTTAAGTCTGATTACAAAATCTAACTAGAAACTCTTGACTCTCTACAGGAAATATGTCTGCATCCAACCCCCTGACCAAAATACTAGACACCCACAGATTGACCGGACCTAATTTCAAGGATTGATTGAGAAACTACAGAATTATTCTGGATTTAAAAAACTAACTCATATCTTGGATCAAGACCCACCTGCCATGCCAGCACGTCCGACCGCTGAACAGAGAGCATCTCTGAAAAAGTGGACAGATGACGATAACAAAACCAGGTACTACATGTTGGGTGCCATGTCTGATGACTTACAGCGCCAGCATGAGAAATTATGACTATCCACCAAATGTTGGCTCACCTACAAGAGTTGTTTGATGAACAAAGTCACGTAGTCAAGTATCAAGTCTGCCAAAGATTTTTAAGGTTAAAATACATGATGGAGTCAGTCCAAGATCATTATTTGATAATGATCAAGGACCTTGAGGAGCTTAAGAAGCTCGGTGTCATCTTAGACAGAGATTTTCAGATTGATGTGATCCTTCAATCCTTGTCTGATGCATATGGTCAGTTCATCATGAACTTCCATATGCATAAGATGCAGTGTACTTGGCTTAGTTAATAAACATGTTGGTTACGGCTGAGCTTTCTTTGAAGGGTTCAAAAGGCTCAGTCTTACTGTGGAGAGGACTTCTTCCAAGAGAGTCTTTTGGAAAGAAGAAAAAGTCTGCGAAGAAGCAGAAGGTGGATGAGAAGAGGAAAAAGACAGAATCGAAGAAGAAGGCTGCTAAAAAGGAAAAATATTTTCAATGTAATTCAGACGGCCATTGGAAATGAAACTGTCCTCAGTACCTGGCCACCCTGAAGAACAAGAAGGATGGTCCTTCTAGAGGTATGCTCATTATAGAATCGAATCTTATGGTTTCCTCTACATCCAGTTGGGTACTTGACTCTGGTTCTAGTGCTCATTTATGCACTTCTATGCAGGGTCTTGAGGAGAGCAAGAGGTTGAGGGATGGGGATATGATCCTACACATCAAAAATGAAGCAAGAGTTGCTGCTATGGCTGTGAGAACCTACCCTCTGTGATTACCATAAGGATTAGATTTAGTTCTTAGAGATTGTTATTATGTGCCTGCAACAAGCAGAAATTTGATTTCTGTTTCATGTTTAGCACAAGAAGGCTATGTGATTAGCTTTCATAAGAACCATTGTAACATATTTTATGAAAATAATAAAATTACAAATGATTTTCTTATTAATGATCTCTATCAGCTACATATTGATGTATCTGTATTTAATATCGAGTAAAATGTGAATGCCATAGGAATTAAAAGGCCTAGAGATAGTCTAAATGATAGGTATCTGTGGCACCTAAGGCTAGATCATATAGCGAAAGACAGGGTTAACAAATTGGAGAAATCTGGGCTATTGAGTCCGTTGACTTTCGAGTCATATCCAGTTTGTGAATCATGCCTTCAAGGCAAAATGACCAAGCTTCCTTTTACAAGACATGGGGAAAGGGCCACAGACCTACTTGCCCTAGTACATACGGATGTGTGCGGCCCATTTGATGTGCCGGCTAGAGGCAACTATGTCTACTTCATTACCTTCACCGATGATATGTCTAGGTATGGGTATATGTTTCTAATGAAACACAAGTTTGAAGCCTTTGAAAAGTTCAAAAAATTCAGACAAAAAGTAGAAAAATAAACAGAAAAGCCTATTAAGGTTCTTCGATCAGATCGAGGAGGTGAATACCTTAGTCGGGAGTTCCTAGACTATCTTAAGGACAATGGCATAGTCTCTCAATGAACTCCATCTGAAATGCCCCAACTCAACGAGGTTTCAGAATGGAGGAATCGGATCCTATTAGATATGGTCCATTCCATGATGAGCTTCACGGATCTCCCTGAGTTTCTTTGGGGACATTATCTCATGACAGCAATATATGTATTGAATAGGATTTCCTCTAAAACTATTCCTACCACACCGTATGAGATATGACATGGTAAGAAGCCAAGTCTGAGTCATCTCAAAATTTGGGGTTGTCCGGCTCATGTCAAGAGATAGCAGGCGGACAAGTTAGAGTTCAGGTCTTTTAGAGCTCAGTTTATAGGATATCCTAAAGAGTCATTAGGATACTATTTCTATATTCCGAAAGATCACAATGTGATTGTGAATCGACATGCTATTTTTTTTGAAAAATAGTTTATTCAAGATGGTGTCATCGAAAGAATAATTAAGCTCAAGGAGAATGTCTCCCAAGAGCAATGAGCTAAGAAACCTGGAGAACCCAATCAATTAGAACCAGTCTAATACAACCTCTTCCACCTCGTAGATCGACTAGGGTTTCCATCTTTCTGAAAGGTACTTAGGTACTATACAAGAGGAAGTAGAAGAAATGTTCCTCACGGGAAATGGGGCTCATGATGATGACCCCAAGACCTATGACGAGGCGATATCAGATATCGACTCCGAGAAATGGTTAGAGGCAATGAGATCAGAAATTGACTCGATGAACTCAAACCAAGTCTGGACCTTGGTAGATCCACCTGAAGGTATTGTACCTATTAGGTGTAAATGGATCTTCAAGAGAAAGATAGATGCAAATGAAAATGTGGAGACATTCAAGGCTAGGCTCGTAGCGAAAGGTTATAGTCAGTGCGAAGGCATTGACTATCAGGATACCTTTTCGCCCATAGCCATGTTAAAATCCATCCGCACATTGGTTGCTGTTGCAGCTTATTTCGATTATGAAATATGGCAGATGGACATGAAAATGGCATTCTTAAATGGATATCTTGAGGAAGATATCTATATGAAACAACCGCTTGGTTTCACATCCAGTGATAATAATCACAAGGTCTGCAAGCTGCAAAGGTCCATTTATGGACTTAAGCAAGCACCTCGGAGCTGGAATACTCATTTTAATGATGTGATCAAAATGTTTGGTTTCATCAAGAATGAGGAGGAACCATGTGTGTTCAAGAAGATCAGTGGGAGTGCAGTTGTCTTTCTCGTACTGTACGTAGATGACATCCTCCTGATTGAGAATGATATTTTCATATTGATCTCAGTCAAAATATGGTTGTCTAAGGAGTTCTCTATGAAAGATCTAGGAGAAGCATCCTTTATACTGGGTATTAAGGTCTATAGAGATAGACCAAATAGGATGTTGGGACTTTCACAGAAGATGTACATAGAGGAGGTGCTAAAAAGGTTTAGCATGGAAAACTCTAAAAGAGGTTTAGTACCTTTTAGACATGGCATTCATCTCTCCAAGAAGATGTGCCCTAGCACATCTGAGGAGATTGAACGCATGAGCAAGATCCCTTATGCTTCTGCAATAGGGAGCCTCATGTATGCCATGCTATGTACACAACCTGATATAGCCCATGCTGTGAGTGTCACAAGCAGATATCAGTAGAATCCAAGTGAAGAGCACTGAACTTCTGTAAAATGTATCCTTAAGTACTTGAGAAGGACTAAGGATATGTTTCTAGTCTTTGGGAATGGAGAACTCCAGATTTAGGGATTTACAGACTCAGACTTTATGTCTGATATAGATGATCAAAAATGACATCTGGGAGTCTGTTCATTTATAATGATGGTGCAGTTAGTTGGAAGAGTTTCAAGCAGACAGTGATTGCTGATTCCACCATGGAGGCAAAGTATATTGCTGTATCGAAAGTTGTGAAGGAGGCATTCTGGTACAAAAAGTTTATCGCATAGCTTGGAGTGATGTCATCGGATGTCATCCCTCTTTACTGCGATAATAATAGTGCCATAGCTCTAGCTAAGGAGCCAAGGTCTCAATAGAAGTCCAAGCATATCAAGTGGCGATTCCATCTGATCTGTGATTACCTCAAAAAAGGTTATGTCGAGGTTAAGAGAGTCGACTCCACAGATAATGTGGCAGACCCACTGACAAAGCCATTAGGCCAATAGAAGATCGAAGCCCACCTTGAGAAGATGGGACTTAGATATGTAGCCAATTGGCATTAGGTCAAGTGGAGTTTGTTAGATGTGTGCCCTAGATGCCAGATTGACTGACACATTCCTGTACAAATGTAAGGACAAATTTATAATTTTGACTATAAATGAATAAAAAGGTTATTCTATTATCACATTGTGTATATTATGTCTGTGATACATCTTTTGAGTTAGTAGGAATGTTAATTCATATTTTCAAGAGTTGAAAATTTAAGGTATGAATTTACATAACTAACTCATAAACAGCACCTGACTATAGGATCATCATGAGGATGGTGATCGATCCAGAAAGTTGGTGTACGATTTCTTCCTTAGAGTAGATGAGTCTTGAGTCTATGGTGTGGAGGTATCGGAGTGAGAGTACAGGTATTCATTGAGAACAAGAGTACTGAGCATGACCACCTCGAGCAGTCATAAGGAAATCTACCTTCTCATCGATGACTAGCTCGATGCTGCAGCTGTGTGTCTAGTTCTTTGACCTGAGGTACATCGACAGTTCACCTTGAGTGTGTTATAGTTTGACTACACCATAACTCGTCTCCTAGCCATTCAGAACCTTGAGGTGTATGTTGGCTGTAGCATATTCATTGTAGAAACCAGATCGCACCAAGATGAGATCTATCAACCTCGATAGATAAGAGGAGTAGTCCTATGATGATCGAAAGATTGAGTCCTTAAGCCCATGGCCATGACAGAGTAAAATAATGGAAAAGAGTTTTCCATTAAGGTTTCACATCGGACTTGGATCGATCGATTGATTCATATGACTGATGTTGGGTTTGACGAGTTCACTTTAACCCTAATTCAGTCGGGACTCATGATAGAAGAACTCAATCACACAGGTAGCTGCATCGACAGGTTCATCTTCATTTCTAATGGGTTGCCACCATATACTGCTAGGTGTCATTGGTGGATTTTGGGAGCAATTAGAATGATCTTGATGATCAATCATTCTAATTGTCTGAATCAGAAAAGTTCTGGTCCATCGAAAGGAGTTTCGATGATATCGATGATGAGATCATGACATGTCTCATTACTATATGAAAATGAACCTAATTAGGTCACACAAATAAGATTTAGGGTCTGGATGTCATCAATTAGCTAGCCCAGTTTGATTGATTTGGATTAAATCCAATTAGGTTCAAGAAAATCGTGCTAGCACACGATTGAGCCTAACTTTCTCCTCGTGTAATCTTTTCTATCTCGACTCAGTCAAATGTGATTTGGCTCATCCAGAGAACCTTGAAAAGGTTTCTTATAGTCTGACTAGAGCCAGTCTAGCTCAAAAAGAACTTGTCTTAATTCATGAGATGAATTTAAGATAACACCTGCTAATTCTTGTCACCCGCCATTTTCGTTTTAGGACATTGGTCAAATGTTGACCTATGAACCTTGGACTAAAGGCCACTTGGAAAGAGGTCATTGGAGAGTTTTTGTAGAGTGTCCACCTGCTAATTTTTCTCTTAAAGTGGGTGTCATAATCAGATATAGCGTGCACCCCAAGTGGATAAGGATAGAGTCCCATGAGATGAGGAATTTGATCCCTTGATCACCTTGGACTGTGGGGCGCCAATCTCACTGTGCTTATCCAGTGTTGGCACCAACAGTAGGAGAGATTGTGGGGATTCTTATCTAATATGATCAGATGACATCACTCCATCAATCAAATTTTTTTCAGAATTAATTAAAATTTTTGATTGGTCGAATAATGTGGCACTGCATGGCGCAGCAGGGTCTATTTAAACCCTATCTGCGCCTAGGTTTTAGAGACTCTGCTCAATACCCAGCAAAAAATGTAAAACCCCTCCACTTCTCCATGCCCCCTCTGGTCCTCTCTCTCCCTCTGTTGGAAATATGTCCCAAAAGCCAATCGTCAAGCTATTGACGGTTGAGCAACCAAGTATTGTAATTGATTTGTTAATAAATAAAATATATTTGGCATTTTCATCATAAGTTTTCATCTTCTAATGAACTCCGTTGTTATGATGAAGTCCTTAGGACTATTTAAGTTCGATAAAGAGATGATTTATCGATTAGTCCTTAAAATTATTCACGATCAAATGATAGGCTATTAATAAGGACGACAGCTTCTATCAAGCATAGGTCGCTGTAGGCCATATGGGTTGGTTGTCCTCTAAACCAAGGAGTGTCGAGACACTGGTATGGCATACAGGTGAGATGTAAGGGTACATCATCATTGAACGTGACCAACTCCAGAGTATTCTACTGTCGAGAATGTCTCTGATGGGATATAGGTATAAGTGTCCCTTAGACCTGAGATCGCCTCAGTGACTTGCAAGCAACTCACTGTGCTTTGGTACTGGACTAACTAAATTTTTAATTCAGGGATGGAAGGCTTCTGGGCACAGTCAAGTACTTATGAAGTTAGAGTGTGATCGAGATGAGATTGATCACTCCAAGAGTTGGAGAAGAATGAGTCGCTGTATTTCAATCTAGCAAAACCTTGGCCAGGATAATCCATTAGATGGATTTGATATTTTGAAATACAATGTGGACAACCTGATCAGAGTTGACAATTGAACTCTGGAGTTCCTATGATCATTTTGGCCAAGGGGATGAATTATATGAAAACTATATCCGCATGGGTTCTAAGGATGTTGTTCTACACATTCGACCTATCCGATCGTCGGGTACCATTGCTAGATGGTCACTTCGATTGGTACAAAAATTTATTCCTGTACTACCAGCTTAGGTTCAGACCTATGAGGTCACACACATTAGAGTTCTTGATCCGATCGGATGGTTGATCAACGATTAAGAATCGTTCTAAGGTTAAATGATCAATACGATTGACATTTAACCCAGTGCAAGTGTTGCAGGAGGATCGATTAGCAATTGATTGCTAATTGGATTAATTTGATTAAGCCAATGGGTTGAGATTAAGTCTAATTAAATATGATTTAATTAAATTTAGTTTGACTTGATTGGATCAAGTCCAATTGGTTTATTGGATAAGCCAAGTGCAAGGAAAAACTAGTCCTAGTTCAACTAGGACTTGGGTCAATTTAATTTCTAATTTGATTAAAAAATTAAATTAGATTTAAATCTAATTTAATCTGATTAAATTAGATTTTTAATAGGTTAAAACCTATTTTAATTAGATTGATCTAATTTTGTTTGATTTGATTTGGGAAACCAAATTAAAACAAGTCATAAGATAGAATCCTAGTAAGACTAGGATTCCACCTTGCACCACATAAGCCTTCCCCACGCCCTCTCTCTCATTCAACACCAATCTCCTCTTATTTTGTGTGACAAAAGCCCTCTCCCAGATCTCTCCCACATTCACAAAAGGTCTCCTCTCTTCTTTCTTACATGGAAGGTGGTTTGGATCAAATCAAAAAGGAATAAGTTTGGATTTCGAATTCTATGAGATAGAGTTTTAGAAATCCAAAACTCTTTCAATTTTGCACCGAATTTATCCAAATTTTTTATAATTTTTGTGACTTTTATGGTACACATTATGCACCCTTTTTGGTGATCCATACATGAAAATATGGAGGAGGTGCTCAAGAGTTGGGCACCCCTTAACTTGCTATGTTTGGATAAGCCTTGACTAGGTATTTGACCTAGACAAGGACTCTATCATATCTCTCTATATAAGATGAGTTTCTTTATGAAATTTTCATATAAGATAAATATTTGAGAGGCCTTTGAGCCATCCAAAAATCAAAGAGAAAGACCTTTGGGTCGTGGAGATATAAAAGACACAAGTTAGGGTGTCTAGAGAGAGAAATGAGAAGAAGAAGAGGGTCTTCTTCTAGGGTTGTTTGTTTTCATATCTTTCCTCCCTCCATCTTGAGTTTTCTGAGAGTGTCTCAGATCTGAAACTCCTCCTTCTACTTTCCATCTTTGAAAGAGTCCAAATCAAGAAGAAGGAGGCACCTGATCAACCATCAAAGAAGGATCAGCGCTGTACTAGCATACTGTGCTGATTTCCTAAAGCAGGACTTCTGATCGAGATTCATGGGCTCGTGTGGATGACTCCTAGAGGCCAGATGTGTGTGCGGCTTGCAACATCATCCTCAAGCCTGGATCAATGAGGTTAGAACATCTGACTTGCAAGGTAATAGATCTGATCTATTGTTTAATACATATATTAGATGTAGTATAGAAACATGTTGATATGATCAACATGTAGTTCATGCTATATTTATATATTTTAATTTTTAATTTAATACTATGTAATAATCATATAATAGATCTTAGATCTAGGGATTCTTGAGTTTAAAAAATAATTTTGATTTATTTTAGTCTTCGCTGTATGATCTTGAAAAAGTTTCAAGATCTAACCCTGAAACCCTAGATCTGGTTCCAACAATTGGTATCAGAGCAAGGTTCTTTATTACATGATTATTTATACATGCTTAGATTATTTTTTAGATTAGATCTAATTTATAATCTAATTATTAAATCTGAAATTAAAATTTTAGATCAATCACGAACTGCAAGGTTGTCCTGCTGTAAGGTTTACCCTTACAGTGCAAAAGTTGTCCTAGTTTGTGTAGATCTATCTTTAATCATAAATTTGTTAGATATGATCTAGATTAAATTTATGATTTTTAGATTTAAAATATGTTTAAATCTAAAATAAAATCTCTTTGTTAATAATTTTTGTGCAAAGAAATTGTTTAAAGTTGAAACTGTTTCAATTACATGAACCTGTTTAGATTAGATCTAAAGTAGTTTCATGTTTATTTCACTTGTATCTTGATTATGAATCAAACATGCAATATGGTTAGTAGAATCATATTGTAAAATTATTTTACAAATATGAAAATTATTTTTTGAAAAGCCGAACCCAACCCTCAGCCCAAAACTTAATTAAGAATTAAGAAGTTGTTTGATTAGGTTCTAGGATTGTGAATTGAAGAACCTAAGACACAAACCATAACACATTGGGTTAATGGGTTAGTGGAAATTAGGTCCATTAATTGGGTTAGACCTATGGTTAGATTGAAGATGGACTTAATTAGAGAATTGACTAAATCTAATCAATTGTTGTCTTAGATTAGGTCAAGGATTCTCTAGATCAATTACAATAGTTGTAGTTGGTCAAGTCCATGTCTTTAACGAGAACCAAATGGACTTAATTCTTGGCTAAGTGGTCTAGCACGAACTATTAGGTTGATCTAATCGAAACTAATTAAACCAGTTGGTGTCTAAGGTAAACCAGATCGGTGGTTTTTAATTGGGAGCCCGCTTACCTGGCCATTTCTGATGGTGTCTAAGGCAAGCTTTGGCAGACCCTCCCACTGATCAAACTTACCTGGCCTCTTGGTGAAATTATATTTTGATCGGATCACTTGACTATTCGAGCTGACCCATGTCAGCTAGGTAAATCAGTGTGACTGGTTTAGGTGCTCCTAGACCAGCCCTTTTAATGGTCTCCCTTAAGCTGACTTGGTGAAGTCAGTGGGAGGATTATGATAAGCTGGTTCATCTGACCTCATCCTCTATATTATTTAAATTTTCTAAAATTATTAGGTCCTTAAAATGATAAAGTTATGGAGATAACTGAGTCATAGCCTCCCATTAAGGTGTTTGATAATGAGTCCATTAACTCAATAATCATTGCAGACCCAAAGGCCTGGTGCTTGTTGACTAATGGAATTATCACTCATCATATGACGACTTGAAAGTGTCTCTCTAATGGTGGTTAGGTGAGCCAACCGATGTTGGGCTTAATCATTCGTTGGTTAGATACACCAAGTATGATCATGTTAATTGTTGGACCTAACCGGATCCTTACAGTGGAGGCCAAAGCCTACTGATTAGGTTTCTGGGGCAAAATTAAAATTACTAAAAATTATTTAGAGAAACAATTGGTTACGAACCTACCTTGAGATGTACATGGGTTGGCCAACCCAAGTTGGGCTTGTGTGCAGTCTAAGTGGATTCTAGTACCCACTAAGGAATTAAGGTAATTCCTCGAATTGGAGGTAGAGGCTACCAATTCGAATAAAATAGTGGGAGAAACCTTTTGATTAAAGTCCAAATCTTTAGGTTTAATGAATCAATTACTAATTAGGTTATGGTTCTCCTTTGTGCAAATATGGCCACTTCCCTATTGCTCCGATCATTGTTGGACAATGATAAGTTGGTGGGACCCAACTTCGATAGCTGGTACCGAAAGTTGAAGATGGTCCTGGAGCATGAACGGATCCTATATGTGATAATGGATCCTGCACCTGAGGAGCCAGCTGTCAATGCACGTGGAACAGTCAGAGATACTTACCAGAAGTGGCTCAGTGATCGGACTATGGTGCGTTGTATCATGCTGGCTGCCATGAGAGAAGAGTTCAGTCACAGATTCGAGACGGCTCAGCCAAAGGACATGCTTCAAGTGTTGGAGGATGCCTTTGGCACACCCGATGACGTGGAGAGGCACAAGACTAGTTGTGCCATCTTCAACCCAAAATGCGGGATGGTGCCTCTGTCACTGATCATGTATTGTACATGATCGAGCTGATGGAACGATTGAGCAAGCTCGGCTTTCCCTTGCATGAGCAGCTTGGAAAAGATGCAATACTGAACTCGCTGCCCAAGTCTTATCTCCCATTCCTCACTCATTATAGAATGACAAAGCCTGAAGAGAACTACCACGGGTTACTGGGGTTGCTTCAGAACTTTGAGAAGGATCACCAACTTCACAAGGAGTCGGTGAACTTAGTGGGAGGTTCGTCTTCTGGTTCTCGACCTTTTAAGAAAGGGAAGAAGAACAAGAAGAAGAAAGTCAAGAAGGTGCAAGTTCAGGCTGGGACATCTGTGCAGAGCCAGACCAAAAAGATCAAGCCTGATAAGAGTCTATTCTACTGGCAAGCACCCTAGATTAGATAGTGTGTCAGATATCTACTTATGGCACTGTAGGCTAGGTTATATAAACAAGAACAGAATAAACAGGTTGACTCAAGAGGAATCCTCGAAGTTAGTGATTGTGAATCACTTCCAACCTGTGAGTCCTGTCTTCTTGGTAAAATGACCAAGTCACCTTTTACTGGAAAAGGTGAGAGAGCTACTGAGCTCTGGGCCTAGTACATACTGATGTATGCGGGCCCATGAGCACCAGTGCTAGAGGTGGATATTTCTACTTCATAACTTTCATGGATGACCTATCCCGATATGGATATGTCTATCTGATGAAACATAAGTCGGATTCATTTGAAATGTTTAAACGATTCCGAAGTGAAGTAGAAAAACAAACTGGAAAGAGTATTAAAACTCTTCGATCTGATCGAGGAGGAGAATACCTTTCTAGTAAGTTTCTCATATATCTAGGAGAGAATGGAATTCTCTCCCAATGGACTCCTCCAGAAATACCACAGCATAATGGTGTGTCTGAAAGGAGGAATCAAACTCTGTTAGACATGGTCCGATCCATGATGGATTTTGCTAGCTTGCCGATATCCTTCTGGGGATATGCACTCGAATCGGCCTGTTATCTATTAAATAGGGTTCCAAGTAAGTCTGTAATTAAGACTCCATATGAGATATGGATGGGACGTAAGCCAGCACTTTCACACCTTAGGGTCTGGGGGTGCCCGACCTATGTCAAACGATTAGTCACAGACAAACTTGGACCTATGACAAATGCTCATTCATAGGGTACCCCAAAGAGACAAAAGGATATTTTTTCTACCATGCTGATGAACAAAAGGTGTTCGTCAGCCTTAAGGCAATCTTTTTAGAAAAGAAGTTCCTTGGTGAAGGAACCGTTGCCTCTAAGGTTGAACTTGATGAAGTTCAACAGGTAGAAGGACCGACACCAATAGCTGAACCTGAGTCGGATAGATTAGATCAGATCCGAAGCCCAATGTACCTGCACCATTAAGGCGATCTGATAGAGTACTGCATCAGCCGGATAGATACTACGATTTTTTGGTCCGGAACGGTGATCCCATCGAACTTGATGAGAATAATGAGGATCCGATCACCTATATGGATGCAATGCAGAGATCTGATTTCGAGAAATGGCTTGAAGCCATGAAATCCGAAATGGAGTCCATGAAGGTCAACGATGTATGGACATTGGTTGACCCACTAGAAGGGGTTAAATCCATTGGGTGTAAATGGGTCTTCAAAAGGAAGAAGGGTGCAGACGGAAAGGTGGAGACCTATAAAGCCCGTCTGGTCACCAAGGGGTATCGTCAACGTTATGGTATTGACTATGACGAGACGTTTTCCCCTGTGGCAATGCTCAAATCTATTCGGATAATGCTTGCAATAGCTGCCCATCTGGATTATGAGATCTGATAGATGGATGTAAAGACAGCTTTCCTGAATGGAGAGCTGACCGAAGAGGTGTATATGATACAACCTGAGGGGTTTACATCCACAGATGAGTCCAAGATGTGCAAGCTTCAGAGATCCATTTATGGACTGAAGCAAGCTTCTCGGAGTTCGAACATGTATTTTGATAAGGTGATCAAAATGTATGGCTTCATTAAGAATGGAGAAGAGCCCTGCATCTATAAATGGGCAAATGGTCCAGTTGTGGTATTCCTTGTCTTGTACGTAGATGACATTCTCTTAATCGGGAATGACATCCCTGCACTACAGGGAATAAAAGTTTGGTTATCATCACAGTTCTCCATGAAGGACTTGGGTGAAGCATCTTACATCCTAGGGATGAAGATCTATAGGGATAGATCTAAAAGGATGCTTGGGTTATCCCAGTCCATGTACATAGACACTGTGCTGAAGAGGTTCAGCATGGAGAATTCCAAGAAGGGCTATCTACCGATAGTCCAAGGAATTTCTCTCTCTAAGAATGATTGTCTGACAACTCCAGAAGAGAGAGAGCGTATGAGTAGAGTCCCATATGCTTCAGCCGTAGGATCTATCATGTACGCCATGATATGTACAAGACTAGTGTGGCATACTCACTAGGAGTAGTGAGTAGATACCATTCTGATCTTGGAAAAAATCACTGAAAAGTGGTTAAAGCCATCCTTAAGTATTTGAGAAATACTAAGGACCAATGGTTGGTTTATGGCGAGTCAGATCTGAAACTTGTGGGGTTCACAGACTCCAGCTTCCAATCTGACCATGATGACAGCAGGAGCGTGTCGGATTATATCTTTACTCTGAATGGTGGAGCCATCTGCTGGAAGAGTTCCAAGCAGCATACTGTGGTGACTCTGTTTGTGAAGCAGAGTACATCGCAGCATCGGATGCCGCGAAGGAAGCTGTGTGGCTGAGGAAATTCATCAACAAGCTCGGAGTAGCACCCTCCCTCGATGGTCCGATCCTGCTCTACTACGACAGCACTGGTGCCATAGCTCAGGCGAAGGAACCCAAAGCACATTAGCGGATGAAGCACATCTTGCGCCGCTTCCACCTGGTCCGGGAGATCGTGGATCGAGGTGACGTCGACCTTCAGAAGATCGACGGAAAGGAGAACCTGGCCGACCCCTTCACTAAAGCCCTGGCGATAAAGGAGTTCGACAACCACAAGTCGAAGATGGGTATTAGATACTGTGCCGAGTGGCTTTAGGACAAGTGGAAGTTGTTGGGAAATGTATCCCAAAAAGCCAATCGTCAAGTTGTTGACGGTTGAGCAACCAAGTATTGTAATTGATTTGTTAATAAATAAAATATATTTGGCATTTTCATCATAAGTTTTCATCTTCTAATGAACTTCGTTGTTATGATGAAGTTTTTAGGACTATTTAAGTTCGATAAAGAGAGGATTTATCGATTAGTCCTTAAAACTGTTCACGATCAAATGATAGGCTGTTAATAAGGACGACAGCTTCTATCAAGCATACGTCGCTGTAGGCCATATGGGTTGGTTGTCCTCTTAACCAAGGAGTGTGGAGACACTGTATGGCATACAGGTGAGATGTAAGGGTACATCATCATTGAACGTGACCAACTTCAGAGTATTCTGCTGTCGAGAATGTCTCTGATGGGATATAGGTATAAGTGTCCCTTAGACCTGAGATCGCCTCAGTGACTTGCAAGCAACTCACTGTGCTTTGGTACTGGACTAACTGAATTTTTAATTCAGGGATGGAAGGCTTCTGGGCACAGTCAAGTACTTGCAAAGTCAGAGTGTGATCGAGATGGGATTGACCACTCCAAGAGTTGGAGAAGAATGAGTCGCTGTATTTCAATTTAGCAAAATCTTGGCCAGGGTAATCCATTAGATGGATTTGATATTTTGAAATACAATGTGGACAACCTGATCAGAGTTGACAGTTGAACTCTGGGGTGTCCTATGATCATTTTGGTCAAGGGGATGAATTATATGAAAACTATATCTGCATGGGTTCTAAGGATGTTGTTCTACACATTCGACCTATCCGGTCGTCGGGTACCATTGCTAGATGGTCACTTGATTAGTACAAAATTTATTCCTGTGCTACCAGCTTAGGTTTGAACCTATGAGATCACACACATTAGAGTTCATAATCCGATCGGATGGTTGATCAACAATTAAGAATCGTTCTAAGGTTAAATGATCAATACGATTGACATTTAACCCATGCAAGTGTTACAGGAGGATCGATTAGCAATTCGATTGCTAATTAGCTTAATTTGATTAAGCCAATGGGCTGAGATTAAGTTTAATTAAATATAATTTAATTAGATTTAGTTTGGGCTTGATTGGATCAAGTTCAATTGGTTTATTGGATAAGCCAAGTGCAAGGAAAAACTAGTCCTAGTTCAACTAGGACTTGGGTCAATCTAATTTTTAATTTGATTAAAAAATTAAATCAGATTTAAATCTAATTTAATCAGATTAAATTAGTTTTAATCGGGTTAAAACTTATTTTAATTGGGTTGATCTAATTTTGGTTTGATTTGGTTTGGGAAACCAAATTAAAACAAGTCATAAGATAGAATCCTAGTAAGACTAGGATTCACCTTGCACCACATAAGCCTTCCCCATGCCCTCTCTCTCATTCAACGCCAATCTCTTCTTATTTTGTGTGACAAAAGCCTCTCCCAGGTCTCTCCCATGTTCACAAAAGGTCTCCTCTCTTCTTTCTTACATGGAAGGTGGTTTGGATCAAATCAAAAAGGAATAAGTTTGGATTTCGAATTCTATGAGATAAGTTTTAGAAATCCAAAACTCCTTCAATTTTGCACCGAATTTATCCATATTTTTTTGGAATTTTTATGGTTTTTAGGGTACACATTGTGCACCCTTTGCTGGTGATCCATGCACAAAATATGGAGGAGGTGCTCAAGAGTTGGTCGCCCCTTAACTTGCCATGTTTGGATAAGCCTTGACTAGGTATTTGACCTAGACAAGGACTCTATCATATCTCTCTATATAAGATGAGTTTCTTTATAAATTTTTGAAAAATATAGAGATTTGAGAGTCCTTTGACCATCCAAAAATATAGAGAAAGACCTTTGGGTCATGGAGATATAAAAGACACAAGTTAGGGTGTCTAGAGAGAGAAATGAGAAGAAGAAGAGGGTCTTCTTCTAGGGTTGTTTGTTTTCATATCTTTTTCCCTCCATCTTGAGTTTCCTGAGAGTGTCTCAGATCTGAAACTCTTCCTTCTACTTTTCATCTTTGGAAGAGTCCAAATCAAGAAGAAGGAGGCACCTGATCAACCATCAAAGAAGGATCAGCGAAGTACTAGCATACTGTGCTGATTTCTGAAGCAGGACTTCTGATCGAGATTCGTGGGCTCGTGTGGATGACTCCTAGAGGTTGGACGCATGTGTGGCTTGCAACATCATCCTCAAACCCGGATCAGTGAGGTTAGAACGTCTAACTTGCAAGGTAATAGATCTGATCTATTGTTTAATACATACATTAGATGTAGTATAGAAACATGTTGATATGATCAACATGTAGTTCATGCTATATTTATATATTTTAATTTTTGATTTAATGCTATGTAATAATCATGTAATAGGATCTTAGATCTAGGGATTCTCTGATTTTAGAAAATAATTTTGGTTTATTTTAGTCTTCCTGTATGATCTTGAAAAAGTTTCAAGATCTAACCGTGAAACCCTAGATCTGGTTCCTACACCCTCTTCATGTTCAAGAAGTTGGGCATCCATCTAGTGCTTGTCCAAGGTGTGGTGGCTCCCTGATCAGAAGGCTATAGAGATTTATCGAGAAGCTGCTGCTCCAGCTTCAGAAGATCTTTTGAAGATCTTCCAGATCAGATCCAAATCTGATTTTTGGAGCAAAGATTCATGAGGAGAAGATAATCCAGATCCTGCTCAAGTGGATACTAGTAGAGGCCAGGTGACTGCGTGGCTATTTTTGAACCTCGGACATTGCTACGATCATCTACAGGGTAATCTAGTTACCCTAGAGGTATTTCTCTAATCCTCAAATTTTAAATTTAATTTTAGATTAAATATAGATAATAAGAATCAAATCTAATAGACCTTAGATCTAAAATAAAGTAGGATAATTTTTTTTTATAAAATATTCTACCCCAGATCTCATTAGATCTGGAAGATCCTACAAGAAAAAAGGTAGTTTTTCCTTCAGAAAGATGTAATTTTGTGATGAAAGATGCCAAAATAATTTTTATTCATTGATAAATAATTCATATATATATTACAAAATGAGCACAATCATCCATACGATTGGCTTTAAGATATATTTTTCAACAACTCTCACTTGAACTAAAGCTAATCGGGATAGTGTCTTATATCTATCTTCCACTTATGATCATCGAACTCTTTGATCTTGAGAGCTTTAGTGAAGAGATCGGCTATGTTCTCCTTTCTGCTAATCTTCTGAAGCTCGACGTCATCTTGATTCAAGATCTCATGTAGAAGGTAATAGAAATGCAAAATATGCTTGGTATACTGGTGTGACTTTGGTTTTTTGCTTGAGCTATGGCTCCAAACTATCACAGTACAGCAAAATAGGGCCATCAACAGAGGGTGTAACTCCAAGCTCGATGATGAATTTTTGCAACCACACTGCCTCCTTTGCAGCATTGGATGCAGCAATGTATTCTTCTTCATATACAGAATAGGCCACAATATGTTGGTTGGAACTCTTACAGCATATTACTCCTCCATTTAAGGTAAATACATTGCTCGACATGGTTCTCCTATCATCATGATCTGACTGAAAATTGAAATCAGTGTATCCCATAAGTTTCAAATCAGTGTCCCCATAGATAAGCCATTGGTCCGTAGTATTTTTTAAATGCTTAATTATTGTCTTCACAATCTTCCAATGATTTTCATCCAGATCAAACTGATACCTACTCACTATCCCTAGTGAATAGGCTACATCCGATCTCATACACATCATGGCATATATGATAGATCCCACAATCAAAATATATGAGATTCTACTCATACGCTCTCTCTCATGAGGGATTATCGAATAATCCTTCTTAGAGAGAGTAATCCCATGGCCTATCGAAAGATAGTTTTTTCTTAAATTCTCTATATTGAACCATTTCAATATAGTATCGATATATGTGGATTGAACAATCCAAGCAACCTTGTAGATCTATCTCTATAAATTTTTATTCTTTGGATGTAAGATGCTTCTTCCAAATCCTTTATGAAGAACTATGATGAGAGCCATAGCTTTACACTCTGTAAAACTAGGATGTCATTTTCTATTAACAGTATGTTATCTATATATAGTACAAGAAAGATGACTAAAGAGTCGTTAGCCTATTTGTAGATGCAAGACTTTTCTCCATTCTTAACAAAGCCATACGTTTTGATCACTTTATCAAAATGTATGTTCTAACTTCTAGATGTCTGCTTAAGTCCATAGATAGACTTATTTAGTTTGCACACCTTTGATTCTTCTATGGATATGAACCCTTCAGGTTGTATCACATACACCTCTTTTTCCAGCTCTCCATTAAGAAAAATAATTTTGATATCTATTTACCATATCTCATAATCTAAGTGTGCTTTTATTGCAAGCATAATTTGGATGGACTTGAGTATTGCCATAGGTGATAACGTCTCATTATAGTCAATACCATAACGTTGATGGTAACCCTTGGCAACTAGATGGATTTTATAGGTCTCCACCTTTTCGACTGCTCCTCTTTTTTTTTAAAAATCCACTTACACCCTATGAGTTTTATCACCTTGGACTGATCAACTAGTATCCATATACTATTAATCTTCATGGACTCCATCTCAAATTTTATGGCTTCAAATCACTTCTAGGAGTCAGACCTTTGCATGACTTCAATATAGGTGATCGGATCCTCATCATTCTCATCTAGTTTGATAGGATCTCCAGTCAGATCAAGAAATAATAGATCTATCCAACTGATGCGGTACTCTACTGGATCTCCTTAATGGTGCCTCTACAGGCTTCGGATTCGATTCTCCAATCAAATCTGATTCTGTGTGTACTGGTTCCTCTACCTCATGAACTTCATCAAGTTTAATTTTGCTAGCATTAGTTTCTTCTGTAAGGAACTCTTTTTCTAAAAAAAATTATCCTATACTGATGAATACCTTTTTGTTTTTTAGTGAGGTAGAAATAGTATCTTTTAATTTCTTTTGAGTACCTTATGAACAAGCATTTATCAACTTTGGTCTAAGCTTATATGTCTTTAAATGCTTGACATAAGTTGGACACCCTCAAACCCTAAAGTGTAAGAGCACCGGCCTATGCCCTATTCATATCTCATATGGAGTTTTATCGACAAACTTACTCGAAACCTTATTAAAAATATAGTGGAAATTTTAAGAGCGTATCTCCAAAAAGAAATTGACAGATTGGCAAACCCCATCATGGATCGAATCATGTCTAATATGATTCGATTTCTCCTTTCAAATACCCTATTATGTTGTGGTATTCCAGAAGAGGTCCATTATGAGAGAATCCTATTCTTCTCTAGATATGTCAGAAAATTACTAGTAAGGTATTCACCTCCTCGATCTGACTGAAGAGTTTTAATACTCTTCCAGTCTATTTTTTTACTTCACTATAAAATTATTTGAACATTTTAAATGATTCTGATTTATGCTTCTTAAGGTAGACATATCTATACCTCGATAGGTTGTTTGTAAATATAATGAAGTAACAGTATCCTTCTCTGGTGCCTATATTCATGGGTTTACATACATTATATGTATTAGACATAGAACATCACTTACTCATTCATCTTTTTCTTTAAAAGATGATTTAGTCATTTTAGCAAGTACACAGAATTCACAGATCGATAATAATTCTCAATCATTAATTTCAAAGATACCTCATTGATTAACTAGTTTATCTAGTTCTTATTCACATGACCTAGTCTGCAATGCCAAAGATAGGAATCACTGACATTATCTATCCTAGAATATTTATTCGATGTGTACATTACACCAATAAATTATGATAATATATATGCTATATTTTAATTGTCCATATATAATTACAGTATCATTCATAATGATATCAAAAAATCATCTTTTATAAAAAATTCAAATCAAATTTGGCCAAAAGGCCTATAGAGATGACATTCATCAAAAAAGAAGGATAATAATGATACTCATTTAACATGACACTATTAGACTCGAAAATATGCTGCATAGTTCCTAAAGTTAGAACTGGAATAAGGCTTCTGTCTCTAACATTCAGGAATCACTTGCCTTCTCTAAATTTTCTACTGACCTGCAGTCTCTGCAATGAATTGTAAATATTAATTGAACTTTTGATATCCAACATCTAGGTAGTAGTATCACAAATAGAGAAATTATAAGGAGTTATCATATAAGTACCTTACGAAGCAATTGATTGCTTGTTTCTCTTGTTCTTCAGCTTGTTTGGATCAAGAGAAGCTATATATGCTGGACAATTTCTTTTTCAATGACCTAGCTTCTTGAAAAAGAAGTATTCTACCTGGTTCTTATCAGCTTTCAACTTTTTGTTCTGCTTTGGCTTGGGATCGACGGTATGATTTTTTTGCACCTTCTTCTTCTTTCTTCTCTTAGAGGAATGATGACCTGCAGATGAACCTCCCATTATATGCACCGACTTCTTCTAGAGCTGATGGTCTTTCTCAAATATTTACAACAATCCTAGCAAACTATGATAGTTTACTGCAAGTTTGATCATTCTATAATGACTCAAGAAGGATGGTAGGATTTTGATAGCGAGTTTAGTATAGCATCCTTACCTAATTGTTCATATAACAGAGCCAAATTTACTTTAGCATTTGTTGGTGCAAAAATCTGCTTGCATCGGAGAAGCTGGAGTCGAGGGAGTCGCGATCGCCGCTGGGACCTGCAAAAGAAGTCTAAATCGGAGGTGGGGTTGCTCCGGCAAGATCCTCCGACGCTCAAGTCAGTTCTCTGCCTCAACAAGAATGGAGTGCTCGAACAAAATTTTAGCAGAGTTTCTAGGTAGAAATGAGAGCTTAGAGAATAACGTATCTGGGGTCCCCTTTTTATAGGTGGAGGGAGCAACAGACTGATGGTGATGTTTGTAACGTCTGGCAGCGGGCTGCCCATGGTCAGGAGAATTTATCATGAAGAGTAATGGGGTGGAGTCATGGCTGTCATCATGGCTCGCCACGTGGAATCAGTTGCGGAGAGTGGAGCGACGTCCGTTATCGCGACTCGCCAGGGAGTGGAGCAGAATCATGACCGTTAGTATGGCCTGCCAGGGAGTAATGGAGCTGCGTAGGGTCCACCATAGGGAGTGGAGCAGACCATGGCCATTATTGTGGCCTGCCAGTGAGTGATGAGGTGCGTAGGGTCCGCCGCAGGGAGTAGAGCAGAATCGTGGCAGTTATTGTGGCCTGCCAGGGGGTCCGGACTTGTCAGTCGAAGTTCGGTTGGAGTCGGTAGCTGGAGTCAGAAGCGAAGTCTGGCACCTGTAGAAGCTCGGACGAGGTCTTCCTGTAGTTGAAAATAGAAGATGGAGTCTGGCTCATGTAGGAGTCCGGACGAAGTCTGCCTGCAGTCAGAGTAGAAGATGAAGTCCGGCTCCCGTAGGAGCCCTGGCGAAGCCTTCCCACGGTCAGGGTCGGGGATGAAATCTGGCTCCCGTAGGAGTCCGGGCGGAGTTTACCTGTAGTGAAGTCACGGGTGGAGCTCGACTCTCGTAGGAGTCCGTGTGAAGCCTTCCAGTAGTTGAGGTTGGGGGCGAAGTCCGACTCTCGTAGGAGTCCGGACGAAGCCTGCCTGCAGCTGGAGTCAAGACGAGATCTGACTCCCGTAGGAGTCCAGTCGAAGTCACCTGCAATCAAGGTCAGGGACGAAGTCCGGTTCCCGTAGGAGTCCGGATGGAGTTTACCTGTAAGTGAGGTGAAGGCGGAGCTCGGCTCCCGTAGGAGTCCGGGTGAAACCTTCCAGCAGTTGAGGTTGGGGGCGAAGTCCGGCTCCCGTAGGAGTCCGGACGAAGCCTGCCTGCAGCTGGAGTCGAAGATGAGATCTGGCTCCCGTAGGAGTCTGATCGAAGTCCACCTGTAATCAAGGTCAGGGACGAAGTCCGGCTCCCGTAGAAGTTCGGATGGAGTTTACCTGTAAGTGAGGTCGCGGGGGAGCTCGGCTCCCGTAGGAGTCTGGGTAAGCCTTCCAGCAGTTGAGATTGGGGATGAAGTCTGGCTCCCGTAGGAGTCCGGATGAAGCCTGCCTGCAGCTGAAGTCGAAGATGAGATCTGGCTCCGTAGGAGTCCGATCGAAGTCCACCTACAATCAAGGTCAGGGATGAAGTCCGGCTCCCGTAGGAGTCCGGACGGAGTTTACCTGTAAGTCAGGTCGCGGGCGAAGCTCGGCTCCCGTAGGAGTCCGGGTGAAGCCTTCCAGCAGTTGAGGTTAGGGATGAAGTTCGGCTCCCGTAGGAGTCCGGACGAAGCCTGCCTGCAGCTGGAGTCAGAGACGAGATCTGGCTCCCGTAGGAGTCCGTCGAAGTCCGCCTGTAATTAAGGTCAGGGATGAAGTCGGCTCCCGTAGGAGTCCGGGTGAAGCCTTCCAGCAGTTGAGGTTGGGGACGAAGTCGGCTCCCATAGGAGTCTGGACGAAGCCTGCCTGCAGCTGGAGTCGGAGACGAGGTCTGGCTCCCGTAGGAGTCTGGTCGAAGTCCGCCTGCAATCAAGGTCAGGGACGAAGTCCGGCTCCCATAGGAGTCCGGCGTCGCGAAGAATCCGATCGACGCTGGCGGGGTCCTGCTCGTCGACAAAACTTGGGAGTGTGGCAGAGGTTCGGCCGTCTGGGAGGTTTGAAGAGATGTTGCCGGAGGTCGAAAGTCAGTTGGATCCCCGTTGGGTCATTCCCATCACGAACTTCGGTTGGGGGTATTTTATACCCAACACTAGTCCCCCTACTTTCGAGTTCGAATTTTGAATGAAGAAAGTACAAAGAGATTTTTACAGCCGAAGTTATCCCCTTGAATCCCGTGTACGATCGCCCCCAGATATTTTGGCATTAAATGCGCGTGTGCTGGAGTCTTTTTTCGATTAGGGTGACCGAAGAGTCTTTTCGAAACTCCCACGGGATGTGATCCCAAGCATCGTGCCATGAAAGTCCGCGAACGATCAATCCTAGGTCGCAGTGAGTGGGACACGTCGGACACATGGTGGGCACTGGTTGGCCTAGGGACACCTGCCACCATAACTGCACCAGGCCCCGTTGCCTATTTAAGCCCCCACTTTTCCTCCAGGGGCTTCACGACATCCTTCTTTCGCCTGAGAGCTTAGCCACTCAGCCACTCCATCGGTGCCCCTTCTGACTCGAGCATCTTTCGCGTCGGTCTTTGCCATCTCTGCCGGCTTTCCGCGCTTCCGGTCCCCCGAGTCTCTCTAAGGGGTTCCCCCCTGGGGCCTCCCCCCGGAGGCCAATCCCAAGATGATGTCACAGACTAAGAAGAGTGCAAGGAGGAGAACAGCAGTCTGCGAGTTCTCTGGTTGTCAAACTGCTGCTGAGGTTTTCGCCGCCTTAACTGGGGCTCAAGGGAGAATTTCTTCAACAACAGGGGTTTAATAATGGGGACAACCGGTGAAGATGTTCTGCCTGAGAACTTCGGAGTAGCCGAACGGACGACACCGGTCAAGGGGGCAGAGCTTTCGTCAGAAGCCATGGCGGGATCCTTGATGCCGTCAGGGCGAGGGACCAGAAGCGGTCGGCGCCGATGGTGGGGCAGCAAAACTTATTGCGGGGATGGTGGAAGTAGCGCATGCCGACCTTACCGGAACCCAGGACGGTGGTTGTCATGGAGCACATGGTGGTGGCGCATGCCTTCGGTGCCACTGCTGCCTCCGGGATAATTCTGGTTCTTCTTGAAACAGGTCATCGTCGCCGTTGCCGCTGCCCTTGCTGCCCCCTAGAATCTATCCCATCTTTTTCCCCCTAGGGTTGGGATTTCGGAGGTGGAGCGGAACGAGGCGGGGGGCGAGAGCCGAGAGGCTTGTCACACGTACTGGAAAATACTGCTGGGAAGGATGGAACTGGAAGAGAAGTCTACAGCTCGAAGTGGCCTCCGGTGTATCCCTTTCGAGTCTTGTAATAATGTTTTCTTTTTCGGCCCTCCGGATCTTGTAACGTACATCTTGTTAATCGAGAAATGAGAAGAAGATTTTGTTACTTCGTTTGCGCTTTGCGTCGAATTGTTGTCTGCCGAACTTTCTTACTTTATCACTGTTGTTGTTGTATTCCCTTCTCTTTACTTCTCTTCTTCTTTCTCTCTCTTTTTTTTTTTTTTTGACGTCGTCCATAGGTTGTCGGTAGTTGTCACATCGTTTGCCTTTCAGTTGTCCTTCTCCTTCAACTAATGGCTCTGTAATGTATATTGGATGAATAATATGAGAAGGTAAATTTTGCTACCTCTTATACTCACGTGTTGAATTGTCACTTGTCGAGCTTCTTTTCGTCTTCACATCGTTCGGAGGTACCCGATTGCCATTGTATCGACCCATCTTTTTCGTCCATGGCCACAGATTTGTCTGGAGCCGCTCGGGTTTGGTGCCCCCCATCAGGGCTCAGCTCGGAGGTCTGATCTTTCGTCACCCCGAAGAAGTCTCATCTCGCGCTTGTGTTGAGAGCTTCCTTGAGGCTGGGGTCCTTGATAAGAACCCCAATCCTTAGTGAGACAGGGTTCTCTGCGTCTTCGATGCTGTTTATTTTCCATTCATCCCTGACGTGGTCCATCGCCTTCCTTTTCAGCCCCTCCTCCCTTTTTCTTTTTCGATTGGAATTTTTTCTCCGCTCTTGGTGGGGCTACGGAGTCGGCTCCCGTAAGTGAAGTCGGGATGAAGTCTGGCTCCCGTGGGAGTCCAATGGAGTTTACCTGCAATTGAAGTCAGAGGCAAAATCTGGCTCCCGGATGGCTCTTACCAGTGGTCGAAGTTGGGGATGAGGTTCTAGCTCCCGTAAGAGTCCGGACGGAGTTTTCTTTCGATCAAAGCCGAGGGTGAAGTCCAGCTCCCGTAGGAGTCTGGGCGAAGTTTGTCCGCAGTTGAAGTTGGAGGCAGAGTCCGGCCCCGTGGGAGTCCAGACGGAGTTTACCAGCGATCGAAGTCGGGGATGAAGTCTGGCTCCCGTAGGAGTTCGGACGAAGTCTTATTGCGAAGGGGCCACTGGGGGAAGTCCCCACTTTTTCTCTTCTGTCTTGAATGACCAGACTTTAATTGATGCCGTGACGAGGTTCTTTTCCTATTTCTGTCGTAACAGGTTTCAGCTCTGGTTAGGACGAGGTTCTCCTCTTGTCTCTAACGCGGCTGTAGGTGTACATATGGGCATTGTTGGGCCCTTCCCCCCTTCCAGTCTAAAGAGAATCGGACCTTCGACTTTGCTCGAGTTAGGTGAGATTCTCCTCCTGTCCATAATAGGGCTGTGGGGGCGCATATGGGCATTGCAGGGCCTCTCCCCCCATCCGGTCTAGAGACCCAGGCCTTCGACTTTGCTCAAGTTAGGGCGAGGTTCTTTCCTGTCTCTAATGTGGCTGTAGGCGTACATATGGGTATTGTTGGGCCCTTCCCCCCTTCTAGTCTAAAGAGAATCGGGCCTTCGACTTTGCTCGAGTTAGGACGAGTTCTCCTCCTGTCCCTAACAGGGTTGTGGGGGCGCATATGGGCATTGCAGGGCCTCCCCCCCATCCGGTCTAGAGAACCAGGCCTTCGACTTTGCTCAAGTTAGGGCGAGGTTCTCCTCCTGTCCCTAATAGGGCTGTGGGGGTGCATATGGGCGTTGCAGGGCCTCTCCCCCCATCTGGTCTAAAGAGAACCGGCCTTCGACTTTGCTCAAGTTAGGGCGAGGTTCTCCTCCTATCCATAACAGGGCTGTGGGGGCGCATATGGGCGTTGCAGGGCCTCTCCCCCCATCCGGTCTAAAGAGAACCGGGCCTTCGACTTTGCTCAAGTTAGGGCGAGGTTCTCCTCCTGTCCCTAACAGGACTGTGGGGGCGCATATGGGCATTGCAGGGCCTCTCCCCCCATCCGATCTAAAGAGAACCGGCCTTCAACTTTGCTTAAGTTAGGACGAGGTTCTCCTCCTATCCCTAACAGGGCTGTGGGGGTGCATATGGGCGTTGCAGGGCCTCTCTCCCTATCCGATCTAAAGAGAACCGGGCCTTCACTTTGTCGAGATGAAGTTCCCCTCCTGCTTCTGATACAGTTTGTTTGGACTACCCTGTCGATGTAAGATAGTGCCAAGAGGGGAGACATGTAGATATACAACTTTTAATTAAAATAAAATTATTGGTAGTACATCCATAAGTTTTCCGAGCTCCATGGTCACGGGAAGTCTGCTCCTCCGAGCTCCTTGAGATAATAAGTTCTGGGCCGGACTACTTCTTTGACCTCATACGGGCCTTCCCAGTTTGGGGCGAGCTTCCCTCGATCCTGAGGTTGCGAGACAGCAGCTCGTCGAAGCACTAGATCTCCTGCTCTAAAGACTTTGTTCTTGACCCGGGAGTTGTAATAGCGAGCGACTTTCTGTCTGTAGGCTGCCATTCGAACTTGAGCTACCTCCGCCTTTCTTCCAGCAGGTCGAGGTTGGCTTTAAGACCTTGCGAATTTTGATGTTCGTCGAATGCCACGACTCATACTGATGGGAGTTTAAGCTCAATAGGGATGACGGCCTCCGTTCCGAAGGCTAAAGCAAAGGGGGTCTCCCCTGTGGGCAGTCTTCGGGTAGTTCGATACACCCACAACACATGATAAAGTTCGTCCGCCAAGTTTCCTTCGCCTTTTCGAGCCTTGTCTTGATCCCCTGTAGAAGGGTTCTGTTAGTCATCTCAGCTTCGCCGTTCACCTGAGGATGGGCTACTGATGTGAAGTTGTGGGAGATGTTTAGATCTTCACAGAATTCGATGAATCTTGCTCCACGAATTGCCGCCCATTATCAGTGATTAGGGTCCTGGGCAGACCGAACCTGCATACGATCGACTTCCAGACGAAATCTTGCACTTTTGCTTCTGTGATTTTTGCTAGTGGTTCGGCTTCAACCCATTTGGTGAAGTAGTCGATTGCTACAAGGAGGAACTTCCTCTGCCCCGACGCCATGGGAAAGGGGCCAAGGATGTCCGTCCCCCATTGCGCAAAAGGCCATGGGGCACTTAAGGGTGTAAGCTTAGTGGCGGGTTGTCTCTGGATATTGGCATATCTCTGGCATCGATCACACTTTCTGACATATTCAATCGAATCATGATGCATTGTCGGCCAGTAATATCCTTGGCGGAGCAACTTATGGGATAAAGATCTAGCCCCAAATGGTTTCCGCAGATTCCTTCATGCACCTCCCACAAGGCATAGTCAGCTTCTGAAGGCTGGAGATATTTCAAAAGGGAAAAAGAGTATGATCTCTTGTACAACTTGCCCTCAAAAGGATGTATCGGGAGGCTTGATTTTTGAGCTTCCGAGCCTCTTTTGTATCCTGGGGGAGAACCCCATCTCTGAGATAGGTTATCAGTGGGTCGATCCAGCTAGGCTCGTGGTCAATTTCCATCATGGGCCGCGATTCTTCTGTACTTGGACACTTTAGAACTTCAAAAAGAATGCCTTTGGGCAATTCGGCTGGAGCCAGCGTTGCCAGCTTGGAGAGAAGGTCAGCCCTGGTATTTTCCAACCTCGAAATCTGTCTGATGTTAAGCTGCTGAAGGCAGGGACGAGCTCTTTACCTTTTCAAGGTATTTAGCCATGCTATCCTCCCACGCTTCATAATTTCGTTGACTTATCCCACTACTAGTTGAGAGTCACTGTGGACCGGAGCCGATCTATTCCCAACTCTTTGGTGATCCTCAGTCCTGTGATCAGAGCTTCATATTCCGCTCCGTTATTCGTTGCGGGGAACTCAAAGCGCAGAGCATACTCCACGACGATTCCTCCGGACTGATCAAGATCAGGCCTGCACCTACGCCTGACATGTTGGAAGACCCGTCCACGTAGAGGGCCCAAAAGCAATCAGAGGGATCTACTTCTTCTTTGGGGGAGTTCGGTCGGGGCTTCAAGCCGTCAATTTTGCCTTGTTCAATTTGGCCTCCTCTGGGATAGTACACTCCACTATGAAATCTGCCAATATCTGGGCCTTCACTGCTGGCCTGGGTCGATAGTTGATGTCGAAATCTATGAGCTCGATCGCCCATTTTGCCATCCTCCCGGAGGCGTCCGCCCGGTGCAAAATCGCCTTGATCGGTTGGTCGGTGAGCAGCGTTACGGTGTGCCCTTGAAAGTAGGGTCGAAGCCTCCGGGCTGCAATCAACAAGCGTAAGTCAGTTTTTCTAATTTGGTATACCTGGTCTCGGTGTCTCTCAATGCGCGACTGACATAGTAGATCGGCCGTTGGACTTTCGCTTCTTCTTTGACGAGGACAGCCGCGAGAGCCATGGGAGAGATCGCTAGGTATAAAAAAGTTCCTCCCCAAGCTCTGGCTTTGCCAACAGCGGGGGTGAGCTGAGGTAGTTCTTAGTTCTTCGAATGCCTGTTGTCACTCAGAGGTCCAACAGAAGTTCTTCGGCTGCTTGAGGGTTTGAAAGAAGGGTAAGCACCGTTCGGCTGACCTTGCGACGAAGCGATTCAGGGCCGCTACCCTCCCTATAAGGCACTGAACCTCTTTTATCAACTTTGGGGTGGCCATCTCCTGGATGGCGTGAATTTTTTCTGGATTGGCTTCAATCCCGCACCCCGACACCATGAAGCCCAGAAACTTTCCCGAGGTTACTCCAAAGCGCATTTAGTCGGGTTCAGCTTCATTTTATATTTTTGGAGAGCGTCGAAGGTCTCCTCGAGGTCGACGATGTGGTCCATGGAAGCTTTGCTTTTTACGAGCATGTCGTCTACGTAGACCTCCATGTTGCGGCTGATCTGCTCCTTGAAGATTTTGTTTACCAACCGCTGGTAGGTTGCGCCTGCATTTTTTAGGCCGAAAGGCATGACCCTATAACAGTAAAGGCCATGGTTAGTAATGAAAGCGATCTTTTCTTCATCTTCCAGCGCCATCCTGATTTGATTATAGCCGGAGAATGCATCCATGAAGGTGAGAAGCTCATGGCCCAAGGTCACATCCACCAGTTGATCGATTCTGGAAGGGGGTAGCTATCCTTTGGGCAGGCCTTATTCAGCTTTTTGAAGTCTATGCACATCCTCCACTTGCCGTTTGTTTTTTTGACTAGGACAACGTTGGAAATCCAATCAGATAATTGACTTTCCTAATGAATCTGGCCTTAAGGAGTTTGTCCACTTCCTCAGCTATCGCCTTCTGCCTTTCTGGTGCATGACCTCGGATTTTTTCTTTCGTTGGTCGATGCTTTGGATCGACGGCCAGACGGTGCTCCATGACTTTCATGTCGATCCCCGGCATGTCCGCCAGAACCCAAGCGAAGACGTCCGCATTCTTTCGTAGAAAATTGATGAGACGCATTCGCACCTCTTCTCCCAGGTTGGAGCCGATCATCGCCACATGCTCCGCATTTCCGTCATTCAAAGGGATCGGTACCAGATCTTCAATTGGACCGCCCTTCTCTTCAGTGAGGTCATCACGAGCATCCAGTCCATCGACTGGACAGGGGTCAGATTGGTCGCTTCTTTGCAAGGCTATGTTGTAGCAGTGTCTGGTCAGGGCTTGGTCTCCTCGGACCTCTCCGATCCCTGGTTGGTGGGAATTTCAACTTCAAATGGTAGGTTGACACGACGGCTCAGAGAGCATTGAGGCCAGGTCGGCCGAGGATTGTATTGTAGGCTGACGGTGCCTTCACCACTAGAAAATTCACCATAGCCCTGGATTGCCTTGGACATCGACCTGCGGCCACAATCAAAGTTATCATTCCCTCCACCGGAATAGCATCGCCGGTAAACCCTACTAGAGGGGATCTAATCGGCCTCAAATGGCCGTCAAGGATAGACATTCTTGAGAAGGTATCGTAGAACAAAATGTTGGCTAAACTTCGATTGTCGATGAGAATGTGGCGGATGTCGTAATTTGCTATATTCAAGGAAACTACGACCATGTCGTTATGAGGAAATTGAAGTCCCTGGGCATCTTCTTCAGTAAAGGTTATGGGCTCCTTAATCTTTTGTCACTTGGGGGGTACGGCCAGTACGTTGGTTGCTTCCTACCGAGATCCTCCTGAGACGTTGTTGGCGAAATCCGTCGGGGGTCGATTGTCCGACCACTCCATGCCGGCGACCATTGCCGGAGGATGTGGGGCCTGGGAAACCAGAGGTGAGGCTGGAGCCTGAGATCTGGCCGCGGAGGCTGCGGGTCATCGTGTGGACGCTTCGCGAGAAGTCATCGGGCGAGGATCCAGTGGGGGAAGGAGGAGCGGATGTCGGAGAAGATGACCAGAGGTGGTTTCATTGAGCGCTCCTTTAAGAATAAGGGTACTGCGAAGACACAGCCCTTCCTCTAGCGCCAATCCTGTTGGTGCGAAAATTTGCTTGCGCCGGAGAAGCTGGAGTCGAGGGAGTCGCGGTCGCCATCGGGACCTGCAAAAGAAGTCTAAACCGGAGGTGGGGTTGCTCCGGCAAGACCCTCCGATGCTCAAGTCAGTTCTCTACCTCAACAAAAATGGAGTGCTCGAACAAAAATTTTAGCAGAGTTTCTAGGTAGAAATGAGAGCTTAGAGAATAACGTATCTGGGGTCTCCTTTTTATAGGCGGAGGGAGCAACAGACTGATGGTGATGTTTGTAACCGTCTGGCAGTGGGCTGCCCATGGTTAGGAGGAATTTATCATGAATAGTAATGGGGTGGAGTCGTGGCTATCATCATGGCTCGCCACGTGAAATCAATTACGGAGAGTGGAGCGACGTCCGTTGTCGCGATGCGCCAGGGAGTGGAGCAGAATCGTGGTCGTTAGTACGGCCTGCCAGGGAGTAATGGAGCTGCGTAGGGTCTGCCGCAGGGAGTGGAGCAGAACCATGGCCATTATTGTGGCCTGTCAGGGAGTGATGGAGCTGCGTAGGGTCCGCCGTAGGGAGTGGAGCAGAACCGTGGCCATTATTGTGGCCTGCCAGGGGGTCCGAATTTATCGGCCGAAGTTCGGTTGGAGTCGGTAGCTGGAGTCGGAAGCGAAGTCCGGCACCTATAGAAGCTCGGACGAGGTCTTCCTGTAGTTGAAAATAGAAGACGGAGTCTGGCTCACGTAGGAGTCCGGATGAAGTCTGCCTGCAGTCGGAGTAGAAGACGGAGTCCGGCTCCCGTAGGAGCCCGGGCGAAGCCTTCCGCGGTCGGGGTCAGGGACGAAGTCCGGCTCCCGTAGGAGTCCGGGCAGAGTTTACCTGTAAGTGAAGTCGCGGGCGAAGCTCGGCTCCCGTAGGAGTCCGGGTGAAGCCTTCCAGCAGTTGAGGTTGGGGGCGAAGTCCAGCTCTCGTAGGAGTCCGGACGAAGCCTGCCTGCAGCTGGAGTCAAAGATGAGATCTGGCTCCCATAGGAGTCCGGTCAAAGTCCACCTGCAATCAAGGTCAGGGATGAAGTCCGATTCCCGTAGGAGTCCGGACGAAGTTTACCTGTAAGTGAGGTCACGGGCGGAGCTCGGCTCCCGTAGGAGTCCGGGTGTAGCCTTCCAGCAGTTGAGGTTGGGGGCGAAGTCCGGCTCCCATAGGAGTCCGGACGAAGCCTGCCTGCAGCTGGAGTCGAAGACGAGATCTGGCTCCCGTATTAGTCCGATCGAAGTCCACCTGCAATCAAGGTTAGGGATGAAGTCCGGCTCCGGTAAGAGTCCGGACGGAGTTTACTTGTAAGTGAGGTCGCGGGCGGAGTTCGGCTCCCGTAGGAGTCTGGGTGAAGCCTTCCAGCAGTTGAGGTTGGGGACGAAGTCCGTCTCCCGTAGGAGTCCGAACGAAGCCCGCCTGCAACTGGAGTCGAAGACGAGATCTGGCTCCCGTAGGAGTCCGATCGAAGTCCACCTGCAATCAAGGTCAGGGATGAAGTCCGACTCCCGTAGGAGTCCGGACGGAGTTTACCTGTAAGTGAGGTCGCGGGCGGAGCTCGGCTCCCGTAGGAGTCCGGATGAAGCCTTCCAGCAGTTGAGGTTGGGGATGAAGTCCGGCTCCCGTAGGAGTCCGGACGAAGCCTGCCTGCAACTAGAGTCGGAGACGAGATCTGGCTCCCGTAAGAGTCTGGTCGAAGTCCGCCTGCAATCAAGGTCAGGGACGAAGTCCGGCTCCCGTAGGAGTCCGGGTGAAGCCTTCCAGCAGTTGAGGTTGGAGACGAAGTCTGGCTCCCGTAGGAGTCCGGACGAAGCCTGCCGGTAGCTGGAGTCGGAGACGAGGTCTGGCTCCCGTAGGAGTCCAGTCGAAGTCCGCCTGCAATCAAGGTCAGGGATGAAGTCCGGCTCCTATAGGAGTTCGGGTGTCGCGAAGAATCCGGTCGGCGCTGGCGGGGTCCTGCTCGTCGACAAAACTTGGGAGTGTGATGGAGGCTCGGCCGTCTGGGAGGTTTGAAGAGACGTTGTCGGAGGTCGAAAGTCAGTTGGATCCCCGAAGGGTCATTCCCATCACGAACTTCGACTGGGGGGTATTTTATACCCAACAGCATTCAATCTGCTCGATCATGTACAATACATGATCGATGATAATGCCTCCTCTCGCATACGAGCATTGAATATAGTGCAGAAGGTTTTATGTCTCTCCACATCCTTAGGGGTGCCGAAGGACTCATTCAATATTTGAATCATATCCTCTGATTGTGCATCCTCAAACTTACTGCTAAGTTCATCATTCGTAGCTACCCTCATAATGCAATGCACCATCATACGGTCACTGAGCCACTTCAAATAAGTATCTCTCATAGCATGAGGTGCATTAGCAGTAGGTTCTTCAAGTGGTGGAATTGTAAACACGTACAGAATCCTCTCATGCTCCAAAACGATCTTCAACTTTCGATGCCATCTATCGAAGTTGGGTCTAGTAAGCTTGTTGCTGTCCAATAGTGAATGGAGCGATAATGTGTTGGCCATAGTTGAAAAAAAATATAAACTTATTAATATATAAATTATTTTAATCCTAAAGATATAGACTTTAGTTTAAAAGTTCTTCCATTATTTTATATGAATTGATAGCCTCTACCTCCAATTCAAAAAATTATATTAATTTTTTAATGGGTACTAGAATCCACACAGATTGTATTTGGATCCGAGTGTGGCTTGGCTAACCCTAACGCATCCATGGGGAGGTTCATAACCAATTATTTCTCTAAATAACTTCTAGCAATTAGGTTTTGCACCAGGCATCTCTTCAACAGGCATGTTGTACCTCCACTGAAAATTTTGGTTAAGGTCCAACTATTAACATGACTACACCAAGCACATCCAACAAATGAATATCCAGGCTTGAGTGTGGCTCAACCAACTTGAGCATTGATCTGAAGGGCACAACTAGACAGTCATATGATGAATGATAATTTCAATACCCAATTAACACCAGACATGTGGTGCCTCCAATAACTATTTAGAATATTAGACTCATTATCACGCACCTTAATGGGAGGCTATGAACTAGTCATTCTCATAACTATATCATTTTAAAGACCTAATAATTTAGAAAAATTAATTTAATGATTTGAGAATAAGAGAAGAAATTGACCTATAAGTAGTAAATTCTCCCACTAACTTCAATAAGTCATGAAGAGGACTTTATACAAGCTAATCTAAAGATACTTAAATCTATCATACAAATTTATTTTAATGACATGGGTCAGCTCGAATCATTTAGTGATCTAATCAAAATACAATCTGCCATGTTGGCTAGATAAGTGAGATCATGGGAGGGATATGCCATTAACTCACCATAGATGCCATCTAAATGAATAGCTCCCAATTAATGACCACCGATCAAAACTACCAAGCTTACCTTAGGCATCAATTGGTTAATTTGTTTCAATTTGATCCACCAGAAGATTTAGACTCAATTGCTGAGCCATGATCATGGTCTATTTAGTAAGGTCAAAAATATGGACTTGATCAAGCTTCAACTATTGAGGTTGATCTAAAAAAATTTGATCTAATCTAATTCAACTCTTGATTAGATTTAATCAATTTCTCTATTTAATCCATATATATTTCTAACCCTAGGTCTAACCCAATAGGAGGACCTAATTCATGCTAACTCATGACCCATCGATTTATATGGTGTCTTATAATCTTCAATTCTCAAATGTAGATCGTTGTAAAACTTAATTCCAAATTATGTGAAATATGTGTTTCAATTTGTAAAACTATTCTACTAAAATTTTAAGTGAAGCATACCATATATTTTATATCATGAAAACTAATTTTTATATCTATATTTAATAATTAAATATGCATAACTATGATCTAAACTTCATAAATACATCACATGTATGATAACTACTTTTAGATTACTACCAATTACATCTAATATAATATGCTATTTAGATTTTAAAATAATTTTTATATCTAAATTTATCTTATTGTAATGAGTCATAAATTACTTTAAATCTAATCTAAACTTATTTATGATTAAAATAATTTATAAAAATTTATTCGCTATTTTTTTTCATGAAACAGGATCATAATGACATTCCTATACATTATAAGAAAATCCATCAAATGGATAAGAGAGGGACTTGAATCCCTTCTTCTTCTTATCATCAGATGGTTTGATAATCTTATCAATCTGAGTACTAGTCTACTAAGATCTGAAATCTATTTTTAAATAAAATCACATCTATATATAATTTATCAAAAACAAAACAAGCATGAACATAACATTGATCATATCAACTATGTTATTCATCTAAACTAATTAGATTTAATGCATCATATACATCATATCAGATCTGAAACTTAATTTATATAGATTATAAAATATTAAATTTAGATCTTAAATTATATAAAAAAATAATTAGATGTATATATAAACACATAAAGATTTAATTTTTGGTTAGATCTATTTTGACGTTATGCAGATTTTTGATAAAAATCAATCAAAATAGATTTAATTTAAAGATGAAATAAGTCTAACTTTCAACCTGAAAATAACAACAAAAAAAGTTTATTAAAACTGATTTAAAATAGATTTTAAAAAAGATTGTTATTCTAACAAAAATCTATAACAATAAGATTTTGTTATAATAGATTTATAACAAACCTTAACCAACCATTGATTAGGATCATGTAATCTAATCACAATTAGATCATAAATTTTATTTAAATAGATTTAAAATTAATTTAATATCTAACATAAAATCTTAATTACATACCATATGTAAATCAACCAAAAAAAATCAGTTATGCATTTATATATCAAAGCCTGGCTCTGATACCAGATTGAAAAAAAATAGGACTATTTCAGAACGGATTGCCACAGAGCATCGAAAAATTTTCTACAATAATTCAATAAAAATTTTCTTCTTTTACTTGATTCATAGCAAAATAGGGATCAAATTTCTAAAGAATTTTGAATCCAAAGTCTCGCAAAGATTTGAACAAATAAACCTTCTACTTCGCATGCATGTCAGGCTTCGCAAGAAAGTGAGATAAATTTATAGATTGTTGGACCTTCACAAGACAGTAAGGAGGGAAGGGAGAAGTACTTTGGTGTGATACCTCACACTTGGAAGTGGGATGCCAAGCCTCTTCATATCGTGGAGAAGGTGGATGCCCAAAATCAGCATGCCAAGGGAGAGGGACCGATTCCCTCTCTTGCACACCTCCTCTTTCTCTCTCTTTCTCACCTTAGCACACAATCTAATTATTATACTTTGATAGTTAGAGATTCTCTCTATTTATAGATATTTTTTTATGACTCATTAGACTAAGAATCTTGATTCAAATTTTATTTGAATTAATCCTTTCCTTATCTAAAAAAAAATCTTTTTTGAGATAGGATAGACACTTAATGAGGTGCCCCCATGCACCCATGCCCACAATCAAGTGCGAGGCGGCAACAACCAACCCCCCACCCTCTCTTGGTCAACCATGAGGAGAGAGAGTTTTAACAAAAGTGGACTCTAAGAATCCAATTCAAATATGGGTCAATTCAAATCTAATTCGAATATGATTCGAACCAATTTTGAAGACTGTTAGTTCCAAACTGTTTAGGATTTAGAACCAAATCTAACTTAGATTTTTTAATCTAATTAAATTTAATTAAATCAGATCTAATCTAAAATTAATTAGTACTTAAATCCAATCTCTCATAGACTCTTTGGATCATAGATCAAATCTTGTTTATCCCTAAAATTGAACTTGAATTTCATGTTTAGTACTAGCTAGATATAGTCAACTGTTTAATCCTGTATGACCCACAACTTAATTTTCAATTAAGTTAATCTATTTGTTCAATCAAGTCATATACTTTCAAATTAAATATATAGACTTAGGTTAATTTTTTTCTACATTGTTTAACTTTGTGTGTGACTCCATAGGGTCGGACACTAAGCCAGTAGCATGAGAATTATTTTTTATACTAATCAAAATTATCATCTAGTAATGATTTCTAACGTCTGGATAGGTCGAATATTTACAAGATAATATTCAAGAACTTATGCATATGGTTACCATATAATTCATCTCTTTGACCTTGAATGTTGTAGGATGATCTAGGATTAAACCATCAGCCCTAAAGAATCATCCTCATTGTATTCCAACCTTTCAAATCTATCACATGGATTATCCTAGCCAAAATTTTATTAAATTAAAATACAGTGATGCATCAACTTCTATAATTTGGAGAGATCAATTCCATCTAGATCCACACATAGACTTCATAAATATTTGACTGTACCAAATAGCTTTCATTCACGGTATTATAAATGTAGATAATTCGACACCAAAGCACAGTGAGTTACTTGCAAGTCACTATGATGATCTTAGGTCTGAGAGATACTTATGTCCATACACTTTCGTGAGCTGATCTTGATAGCAGAGTGCTCTGCAGATGAGTCACTTATTCAGTGACGACATACTCCTATATCTCACCTGTATGCCATACCAGTGTCTCCACACTCTTTGGTTAAGATGATAACCCATCTATATGGTACACAATGATCTTCACTTGATAAACATCATCATCCTTTAATGATGTATCATTTGATCACGAACATATTTAAGAACTATACGATAAATCTTTCTTTATCGATTACTTTATAGTTTTAAGGACTTCATCACAACACAAGAGTTCTAACAAGGAAGATGTAACTTTATGATGAAAGATATCAAAATAATTTTTATTTATTGATAAATAATTCATATACATATTACAAAATGAGCACAATCATCCATATGATTGGCTTTAGGATACATTTTCTAACTATAATTTACTGGAAGAGTTCCAAGTAGCACACAGTAGTTGATTCGATGTGCGAAGTAGAATACATTGTGGCATCCGATGCTGCAAAGGAAGCTATTTGGTTAATGAAGTTCATCTACGAACTTAAAGTGGTTTTCTCAGTTGAAGATCTAGTTTTGCTATATTGTGACAGCACTAGTGCTATCACTTAAGCCAAGGAATCTAAATCTCATCAAAGGACCAAATATATTTTGCATCGCTATCACCTGATCTGTGAGATCGTTGATCATGCTGACATCAAGCTGCTAAAGATTGATGGAAAAAAAATTTGATCGACCCCTTTACTAAAGCTCTCAGGATCAAAGAGTTCGATGATCACAAGTGGAAGATGGATATTAGATACAGTCTTGATTGGCTTTAGTTCAAGTGAGAGTTATTGAAAAATATATCCTAAAGCTAATTGTCTATCTATAGATGATTGAGCTCTTTGTAATATGTATGTAAATTATTAATGAATAAAAGTTAATTTTGACAAGTTCATCATAAAAGTGCATCTTTCTTTGAACTCTTGTATTATGATGAAGTCCTTAGAACTATAACATAATCGATAAAAGAAGATTTATCAAATAGTTCTTAAACTTATTTATGACCAAATGATATGTTATTAATAAGGATAATAATGTTTATCGAGTATAGGCCATTGTGTGTCATATGGATCTATTGTCCTCTTAACCAAGGAGTGCGGAGATACTGATATGACATACAGGTGAGATGTAGGAGTACATCATCACTGAACAGTGACTCACATGCGGAGTACTTTGCTGTAAAGGACAGCTTATGAAGAATATGAGCATAAATATTTCTTTGATCTGAGATCACCATGATAACTTGTAAGTAACTCACTGTGCTTTGATGCTGGACTATTTGTATTTCTAATACAGTGACGGAAGGCTACTGAATATAGTCAAGTAGTTGTAAAGTTAGTGTGTGAGTCAAGATAGGATTAACTCCTCCAGATTATAGAAGTTAATGCATCACTATATTTCAATCTAGTAAAATCTTGATTAGGATAATCTTTGTGATATATCACAGAATTTGAAAATGATTGAAATACAATATAGATGACTATTTCAGGATTGACAGTTAAACCCTAAGTCACCATGAGCATTAAGGTCCAAGGGATGAATTATGCAGTAACTATATGTCGAGGTTCTTGAATATTATTTTGTGATATTTTGACCTATTCAGATGTTAGATATCATTGTTAGATGGTCACTTCGATTAGTATAGAAATTGATTCCTATGCTATCGACTTAGTATTCGAACCTATAAAATCACACATAAAATCAAACAATATAGAAAAGAATTGACCATATATTTATGTGTTGTTGCTCCTAGATTGATTTTGATGATTACAAATCAGATTGAAGAGATTCAAATAATTTTAAAATGAAAAAGTCTTTATGATCTTCAAGGGCAAAATCATAATTTCACTAAAATCTTGATTTGATAGTATCATTTGGTAGAACAAATGATTTGAAATCTATTGGTAAAAATTTCATTGTGTTTGGACTTATATTTTTGAAGTTATGAAGGTTTGAAGTGCATGAGTCGACTCATGAGTCAACTCATGGCACTGTGAGCTGATTGGCACGCAAAAAAATTCTCCTTGGCACGCTAGTTTTCTGGCTTGGCACGACCTGTGAGTCGACTCATGAGTCGACCCACAAGGCACGAGTCGACTCATGAGTCGACCCCTGCTAATTTGAGCCAAGAAATTCCAAAAAAGCATTCTCTGGTTTTTGCAACAGAGGTCGACTCATGAGTCGACCCCTGAAGCATGAGTCGACTCATGAGTCGACCCCTGCGACGGGAAAATGTCAGCAATGGCTATTTTTTTGCTCGTTTTAATTGCCATTTATGCTTCCTAAAAATCCTCTAACGGCTCTTTATCTGCCTAAATTATTTTCTCTTGCTACTAATGCCATAAAATGCTTAAAATGGTGAAAGGAAATTGCAGATTAAATAGCAGATCAAATTGCAAAGAAAAGGTATGGAAATCAGGAGATCAAACGTGAGATCAAAAGAGAAGAGAGGATCCAAAATCTGAGATCAACGAAATATTCAAGAAAAAGAGAGAGGATCCACAATATTCAAGAGAGTTTGTGAAAGAGAAAAGCAAGATCTTTCAAGGAGAGAATTCTTAACGCCTATTGTTTCAACCTTGATCTAGAGATCGTTCAAAGCCTTCAAGAGATCTTCAATCGACAATCAACCTCTTCTCAAGCGTTCAAGCGTTCATCCACTTTGAGAAAATCCGAAAAGGGGTTCTTCATTTGAGTAAAGCTTTTATTGTTATATTTGCTCATTTAAAGGAGCTGTTATTGTATTTATCTGTGCTCTAAATTCTCTTACTCCTTGTGAGTTTTTGTTCTTGTTTTTGGAGGATTTCCAAAACAAGGAAAGGTTGATCCAAACCTGAAATCGGAGTGTTTTGGGTTTACTTGTACCCGGGAAATAAGTGATCTAGCTTGGGATAGCTAGTGTCGGAGTTTTCGACGTCTTGTATTCTAGCTTGGGATAGCTAGTGTCGGAGTTTCCGACGTTTTGTATTCGGGTTGAATACAAAGGATAGTGGATTGAAATTCCCAAGTGGGATCTTGGGGAGTGGATGTAGGTGCAAGGTTAGCACCGAACCACTATAAATCCTTGTGTTTGTGGTGTGCTTTATCGCTTTATCTTATTTCTTTATTATATCCTTGCAATACTGCTTTAGGTAATTAATATTGATTTAAAGCCATTGTTTTGTTCTTCATAAGTTATCTGTTGGGCTTAAAATTATTAGAAACCCAATTCACCCCCCCTCTTGGGTTGCATAGCTGGGCAACAAGTGGTATCAGAGCCGGTGCTCTTGCCCTTCTTTGATCTAACAATCAAAGAGCCAAAGATCTATGGCAACCCATGTTGGAACTTCTCTAGCCGAGGGGCAATCAATAAACCGACCTCCACTTTTCAATGGGTCTAATTACACCTATTGGAAAGCTCGGATGAAGATTTTCATACAAGCACTCGACTATGATATGTGGAGTATCATAGTGAATGATCCTCACACACCCACCAAGATTATAGATGGTGAGGAGTCAACCAAACCCGATAAAGAATGGGATGAGATTGACAAGAAATTGGCACAATTAAATGCCAAAGCCATGAATGTTCTTTATTGTGCACTAGATGCTAGTGAATTTAATCGTATTTCTACTTGTGCATCTGCTAAAGAAATATGGAATAGGTTAGAAGTCACCCATGAGGGAACAAATCAAGTAAAAGAGTATAAAATAAACATGCTTGTACATAAATATGAATTGTTCAAAATAGAGCATGATGAGTCCATAACTGCTATGTTTACTCGTTTTACTGATATAATCAATGGTTTAAAGAGTCTTGGCAAATCTTATACTAACAGTGAACTTGTAAGGAAGATTCTCAGGTCACTGCCAAGAACTTGGGAAGCCAAGGTGACTGCCATCCAAGAAGCAAAGGACTTGAACACTCTACCTCTAGAAGAGCTTCTTGGATCCTTGATGACTCATGAACTTAGCATGATGCAACATCAAGAGGATGAAATCAAAAAGAAAAGAACCATTGCCCTCAAATCCATAACTTCACCTGATTATGAAACAGATGACTCTAAAATGAAGATCAGGATGAGGAGATGGCTCTCATCACCCGAAAATTTAAGAAGTTTCTAAGAAAAAGAAAACAGGGGATGAGAAAGAAATTCACAAAAGGGGATCAAAGCATAGAAAAGGAGAAAGATCAAACCCCTATATGCTACGAGTGCAAGAAGCCAGGATATTTCAAATCTGAATGTCCACAATTGAAGAAAGGTCCAAAGAAATTCAAAAAGAAGGCAATGATGGCAACCTGGAGTGCGAGTGATGACTCAAGCTCCGACGAGGAAACCTCAATAGAATAAGCCAACCTGTGCCTGATGGCACACGAAAATGAGGTAACTTCTGAATCTACTAGTGAATTTATTTTTGAAGAATTGCATGAAGCATTCTATGATTCAATTGATGAATTAAAGAAACTAGGGAAGAAAAATAAAGAGCTAAAATTGGAAAATCAGTCCTTAGTGAAACAAGCTGAAAATCTTTCAATTAAAAAATTCACTTTGATTCAAGAAAATCAAAACTTAAAGGATGAAATGAACAAGCTGAAATCTATAGTAGATAAGTTCACCTTAAGTTCAAACAAGCTAAATATGATCCTTGATAATCAGAAAGCTATATATGATAAGGCTGGACTTGGTTATAAACCCCTGAAGAAACAAAAATTTCTGAAGGATATTTATGCAAATTATTCAAGCAAAAAGTCTACAAATATTACTTGTTTTAAATGTGGAAGAATAGGACATAAATCATATACATGTCTTATTAACAAATATGCAAACACAAAGAAAATATGGGTTCCAAAAGGAACCATTCTGACTAACCTGAAAGGACCCAAGAAAGCTTGGGTACCTAAGACAGAAACGTGACCTTTGCTTGCAGGTGTGTCTAGCATCCCAAGAAGGAAACAGGAAATGGTATCTTGACAGTGGATGCTCGAGACACATGACTGGTGATGAATCATAATTCATCACGCTTGATGCTAAGGATGGAGGGATGGTCACCTTTGGAGATAATGGCAAAGGAAAGATCATCGGGATAGGTAACATTGGTATCACTCCCTCCAAATACATTGAGAATGTTTTATTGGTTAAAGGTTTAAAGCATAACTTACTTAGCATTAGTCAATTCTGTGATAAAGGGTATATAGTAAGTTTTGAATCATCTGTTTGCATTGTGACGAGTCCTATTAACGATGGCATTAAATTTATAGGATATAGGCATGGCAATGTTTATATGATAGACTTGAATGATTTAACTAAATTAGACATGCAATGCCTAGTTTCCTTAAATGCTAAAATAAATGAGACTAGTTGGCTGTGGCATCGTAGACTTGCACATATTAGCATGCATTCTCTTTCAAAATTAATCAAAAAGGATTTAGTTCTCGATTTGTCAAAATTGAATTTTGAAAAGGATAGAATTTGTGATGCATGCCAATTAGGTAAACAAACTAGAGTATCATTTAAATCCAAAAACACTGTTTCAACTTCTAAACCTTTAGAGCTCTTACATATGGATTTATTTGGACCAAATAGAACCTTAGAAGAAATGGCCCGTACTATACTTTGTGAAAGCAACCTTCCAAGATATTTTTGGGCGGAAGCTATTAACACAGCATGTTACATTTTAAATCGTGCTTTAATAAGACAATTTTTAAAGAAAACCCCCTATGAACTTTGGAAAGGAAGAAAACCAAATATTGCCTATTTTCATGTTTTTGGTTGCCGATGTTTTGTATTAAATAATGGAAAAGAAAAACTTGGTAAATTTGATGCAAAATCAGATGAAGCAATCCTTCTAGGTTACTCCTCCACTAGTAAAGCATTTAGAGTTTTCAACAAAAGAACTTTAGTAGTTGAGGAGTCCATACATGTTGTCTTTGATGAATCTAACGATCTTCCTTCAAGGAAGAATGAGGGTGTTGATGATGCAGATCCACTAATAGAAGGTATAAAGAAAATCACTTTGAAAGATTCAGCAACTCCAGAAGACAAGGATCAAGAAGACAAACAAGATAAGAGAGGTGAAGAAATTCAAGAACAACCTCAAGGTACAAATGACCTACCCAAGAAATTGAGGTATGTTCACAACCACCCTAAGGAGTTAATTATTGGTGACCCTATGCATGGAGTAAAAACTCGTTCTTCACTAAGAGATGTACTTAATCATTGTGCTTTTGTATCTCAACTTGAACCTAAAACTTTTGAAGAGGCTGAAAATGATCATAACTGGATTAATGCTATGCAAGAGGAACTTAATCAATTTGAAAGAAATAATATTTGGACCTTAGTATCAAGACCTAAAGATTTTTCAATAATTGGAACAAAATGGGTCTTTAGAAACAAATTAGATGAGCATGGAAATGTAATTAGAAATAAAGCAAGACTGGTTGCTAAGGGATATAATCAAGAAGAAGGAATTGATTTTGATGAAACCTTTGCACCTGTTGCTAGATTAGAAGCTATTAGACTTCTACTTGCATATGCTTGCTTTATGAATTTCAAGTTATTTCAAATGGATGTTAAAAGTATATTTTTAAATGGTTATATCTCTGAAGAAGTATATGTAGAACAACCCCCTGGATTTGAAAGTCATGCTTTTCCTAATCATGTCTTTAGATTAAATAAAGCTTTATATGGATTAAAACAAGCACCTAGAGCATGGTATGAAAGGCTAAGCAAATTTCTACTAAATAATGGTTTCTCAAGAGGCAATGTAGATACAACCCTATTTATTAAAAGAAACCAAAATGATATGCTAATTATACAAATTTATGTTGATGACATAATTTTTGGGTCTACTAATGAATCCCTTTGTCAAGACTTTGCTAAGCTTATGCAGGGAGAGTTCGAGATGAGCATGATGGGAGAACTCACTTTCTTCCTCGGACTTCAAATCAAACAATCAAAAGAGAGAATCTCCATCACCCAAACCAAGTACACCAAGGAACTACTCAAAAGATTTGGAATGGAGAACTGCAAACCAATTGGCACACCAATGAGTCCCTCATGTAAGCTTGACAAGGATAATGAAGGTAAAAGCGTAGACTTAAAATACTACAGAGGTATGATTGGCTCATTATTATATCTAACTGCAAGTAGGCCTGATATCATGTTTAGTGTTTGCTTATGTGCAAGATATCAATCTAATCCTAAGGAATCTCATTTGAATGCTGTTAAAAGAATCCTTAGATACTTAAATGGTACACAAACTATAGGGTTATGGTACTCTAAGGACTCACAAATTGATTTATTAGGATTTTCTGATGCTGATTTTGCTGGATGTAAATTAGATAGAAAAAGCACAAGTGGAACTTGCCAATTTCTTGGAGTTAATCTAATCTCATGGTTTAGCAAGAAACAAAATTCGGTGGCATTGTCTACGGCTGAGGCCGAATACATTGCAGCTGGAAGTTGTTGTGCTCAAATCTTGTGGATTAAGCAACAACTCGAAGATTTTGGAATCAAACTTAATGAAACACCAATAAGATGTGACAACACAAGTGCCATAAATCTATCTAAAAATCCAATTCAACACTCAAGATCTAAACATATTGAAATAAGACATCATTTTATAAGAGAACATGTTCAAAACAAAAATATAATTCTTGAATATGTTAGCACTGAAAATCAATTAGCTGATATCTTTACAAAGGCCCTTAGTGAGGATAGATTCTGTGAAATTAGGAGAAATCTAAGAATTCTAGATCCATTTGCCTAAACTTCTCTTAATTAATATCAAATATTCTTAGAGCTCAATTTCCAACAACTATCCTGGTTCCAAAAGCTCAGATTTATCACTCTAAAAACTTATCATTGAGCAAAATTCCTTCTCCTAAAATTTTGAATTTTTCTGAATTTATTTGTATTTTTCCTGATTTTCTGAACTTCATGAGTCGACCCCCATGAGTCGACTCAATGGCAAACTTGTAAATCCCACCAACTTCCATCGGGTTCATTGTTTTTAAACGGGAAACCCTGTTTGTGAGACGACTCATCATCTCATCGTCTTCCTTCCGAAAGCCGTCCTCTCCAACTCTTTTTGCTCCAAATCCAAGGATTAATTTCGAGGCAATTCTCCCTTCTCCTCTCCACCAAAAATCGCCTCCTTGAAAAAGATTTTTCTGTGCTTTCTCGCAGTGATTGGCGCGGGTGGAACGTGCCCTAGAACTTCACCGTTCATTCAAAATCCACTTCTTTTCTCCACCAAAATTTTCTCTACTCTCTTGTGATCCCTCCTCCACTTAATTCAAGTCTTCTTGTCTGCTACCTTTTTGGATATGGCTCCAAAGATGAAACTTCCCCAAAGAAGGAAATCAATCCGAGAGCCTGAGAAAATTATCCGAAAGAAAAGGCATGCTCAGTCTTCCAGTGTTCCTGCTCCAGTTTCAGTACCTGCTCAAGGTCCCTCTCAATCCTCCATAAGCCCCAGTGTAAATCCTCTTTCTGATAGAAAAGTAGAAACTGGGAAAAACATAGATTTTCGGTTCTTTGAGAAAGAAGGCTTTACTTTTGCTAGCAAGATCAAAAATCAAGGATGGGAACTTTATTGCTCTCTTAAGGAAGTCACCTATGTTGATCTAGTCAGAGAGTTCTACCAGACCTAAATTATGGAAACGGGTCTGTGACTTCAACTGTAAAGGGGATTGACATCTGTTTGGATTCTAGGATATTGGGAGAAATACTTCAGTTGCCTTGTGAAGGATATTTATATATGGAACTCCCAATTAAAGAAGAGGGGATCAGAATTATTTTAGGAGAAACTTATTCAGGAAATTTAAACAAATTGGAAGCAAAGATTCTGTCCATTGAGATGAGGGTCCTGCATCAGATTGTAACAAAGCTATTCTTTCCTAGGAGTGGTAGGCATGACTTACTGTCTGGCAGAGATGTATGTATCATGTTTCATGTCATCACTCAGACCCCCCTAAACCTCCCTGCACTTATGATAGAGGCCATGAGAGAAACTTTGAACAGATCCAAGGCACACTTGCCTTATGGTATGGCCCTTACTAGAGTATTTAGGAGGTTTGGAGTTAGCTGTGAGGGGGAGACACCTACCAAGCTCTCACATGTGGACACTTTCAACCAACACAGCCTGCACCGAATGGGAATTACAAAGACTGTTGGTGGTTGGATCAAGGGCTCTGAAGAAAGAGCTGAGGAGAGAGCTGAGGAAAGAGCTGAAGACAGAACTGAAGGCAGAGTAGAAGAAGAAGGTCCATCTTCTCCTGTACATGACTTCAGGGCAGCATCACCAGATACACAGTTCATTCCTGATACAGAGGCTGGCCCTTCGAGTTTACTAGGATGCCCACACCAGTGTATCAGCCAGAGAGTAGAGCACCTCCTCAGAGTTCAGACTGCTGACGATCAGATCGAGCATATTTCACAGCGTGTGGCTTCTTTGCTGTCTAGCCAGTGGAGTAGTACTTCTTTTGCACCTGGAGCTACTTCTTCTGATCAGACCATTACTCCCCACATCTCCACTGTATTTCAGATGATTTCAGATCAGTCCGTCAGGATACAGCAGCTTGAGGATACAGTCTGGAGACTTACTGGCAGAGTTCTTGACTTGCAGGGGCAAGTCCTTGCATTGGCCCATCCCCAGCCACAGGAGTCTACTATTGAGGTCACAGACCTCACTGCAGAGGCTGGCAGGCTCAGAGGAGCATTAGAAGGTGGATATGAGCTACTGAGGAAAGAGATCAGAGGATCGAGTGAGCATGCTACCACCCAGTTCACTGCTCTACTTCAATCTGTTTCCAGAGCACTGAACGTACTTGATTCTATCAGACTCATGGTATCAGCCCTAGTATCTCAGCGTTCTCAGCCTCCCAGTTCATCTCGTTCTCCTACTCGTGGCAGAGGCAGACGGGGTAGAGGACGCACTTCTGATCCATCATCTTCTCATACCATATCTGATGACTCCGATCCATGATTTGTCTTGATCATTGACTTATCTTGATCTTTACTAGGTTCTAGGAGTTAGTATCTTGTTCTAGGATCTATACCTTGGGGCCATGTATTGACATTTAGCTGGTTGAATTTTATGTATTGAAAATTATGATATTAATGGAATCATCTTTTACCTATATTTCTACCTCTTTGTAATGATTATATTTTGGTTATATTTCAATCTCTGATACATCTGTTGAAATATTGTCTTCTCTTTGTTGTTGTTTGATGTTGATAATTGCTATATTAAGGGGGAGCAAACATCTGTAAAAAAAAAAAAAACTCTAAAGAGGAAGAAATTAAAGAATATTTCAGAAAAAGAAAAGAAAGAGTTAACTATGTTTGATGATGTCAAAAAGGGGGAGAAATTAAACTAAAACAAAAATTGAAATTAGACAAAAAGCAAAACCCTAAATTATGAGAAAAAGGGGGAGAAATTAAACAAAAAAAAGATTGGAAGATTAAAAAATATTGGAGAAATTAAACAAATATTGAAAATTAAACAAAAACAAAGATTGGAAGATTAAAACAAATATTGGAGAAATTAAACAAAAACAAGGATTGAAAGATTAAACAAAACTTTGAGAAATTTGGTATCAAAATTTGGTATCAGACAGAACTTTAACAAAAAGTCATCCATCAAAAGCAAAATCATGAGTACAATGCAAATAAGTATTTTTTTATATATGCTCTGATATTCAAACTTGCTTTTGAAATTTTACTCACCTTGATACATCAATAAGAAATTTGTTTTACTCTGATACATCCTACAATTTCTTTTAACTTAATCTGATACATGATAACATTTGATCCGATACAGTGTGAAGGTTTCTCTAATATATTATAACATTTGCTCTAATACAGTATGAAATTTTCTCTGATACATTATAAAATTTTCTTGCTCTGATACATTATAAAATCTTTTCTGATATCATTGTAAAAAATTATTTTTGCTCTGATACATAGAAAAAGTTATTTATCTTCTCTTGCTCTGATATATCTTGAACTCAAAATGATCTAATACCCTTTTCAAATCTTTAAGAAAATGGACAAACTATTTTTGCATTTATATTACATGCCAAAAGAATCATACTTTTTTCAAGCATATACACTTATAATGGATTCTTTTGAAATTAATGCATTAACATAAATATTTTTGTTCAAATATTTTGTCATCATCAAAAAGGGGGAGATTGTTGCTCCTAGATTGATTTTGATGATTACAAATCAGATTGAAGGGATTCAAATAATTTTAAAATGAAAAAGTCTTTATGATCTTCAAGGGCAAAATTGTAATTTCACTAAAATCTTGATTTGATAGTATCATTTGGTAGAACAAATGATTTGAAATCTATTGGTGAAAATTTCATTGTGTTTGGACTTATATTTTTGAAGTTATGAAGGTTTGAAGTGCATGAGTCGACTCATGAGTCAACTCATGGCACTGTGAGCTGATTGGCACGCAAAAAATTCTCCTTGGCACGCTAGTTTTCTGGCTTGGCACGACCTGTGAGTCGACTCATGAGTCGACCCACAAGGCACGAGTCGACTCATGAGTCGACCCCTGCTAATTTGAGCCAAGAAATTCCAGAAAAGCATTCTCTGATTTTTGCAACAGAGGTCGACTCATGAGTCGACCCCTGAAGCATGAGTCGACTCATGAGTCGACCCCTGCGATGGAAAATGTCAGCAACGGCTATTTTTTTGCCCGTTTTAATTGCCATTTATGCTTCCTAAAAATCCTCTAACGGCTCTTTATCTGCCTAAATTATTTTCTCTTGCTACTAATGCCATAAAATGCTTAAAATGGTGAAAGGAAATTGCAGATTAAATAGCAGATCAAATTGCAAAGAAAAGGTGTGGAAATCGGGAGATCAAACATGAGATCAAAAGAGAAGAGAGGATCCAAAATCTGAGATCAACGAAATATTCAAGAAAAAGAGAGAGGATCCACAATATTCAAGAGAGTTTGTGAAAGAGAAAAGCAAGATCTTTCAAGGAGAGAATTCTTAATGCCTATTGTTTCAACCTTGATCTAGAGATCGTTCAAAGCCTTCAAGAGATCTTCAATCGACAATCAACCTCTTCTCAAGCGTTCAAGCGTTCATCCACTTTGAGAAAATCCGAAAAGGGGTTCTTCATTTGAGTAAAGCTTTTATTGTTATATTTGCTCATTTAAAAGAGCTGTTATTGTATTTATCTGTGCTCTAAATTCTCTTACTCCTTGTGAGTTTTTGTTCTTATTTTTGGAGGATTTTCAAAACAAGGAAAGGTTGATCCGAACCTGAAATCGGAGTGTTTTGGGTTTACTTGTACCCGGAAAATAAGTGATCTAGCTTGGGATAGCTAGTGTCGGAGTTTCCGACGTCTTGTATTCTAGCTTGGGATAGCTAGTGTCGGAGTTTCCGACGTTTTGTATTCGGGTTGAATACAAAGGATAGTGGATTGAAATTCCCAAGTGGGATCTTGGGGAGTGGATGTAGGTGCAAGGTTAGCACCGAACCACTATAAATCCTTGTGTTTGTGGTGTGCTTTATCGCTTTATCTTATTTCTTTATTATATCCTTGCAATACTGCTTTAGGTAATTAATATTGATTTAAAGCCATTGTTTTGTTCTTCATAAGTTATCTGTTGGGCTTAAAATTATTAGAAACCCAATTCACCCCCCCCCCTCTTGGGTTGCATAGCTGGGCAACATGTGTTCAATTTGAAAGTATGAGACTTGATTGAACATATAGATTTACTTAATTAAAAATTAAGTTATGGGTCATACGTAATTAAACATTGACTATGTGTAGCTAGCACTGTATATGAGGTGCAGGTTTCATTTCAGGAATGTATTTGATCAAATCTATGATCTAAAAAATTATGAGAGATTGGATTCGAATTTTAATTACTTTATATCAGATCTAAACTAATTAGACTTGATTTTATTGAGGCTAAATTGGATTAAATATCTAAGTTGGATTTAGATCTAAATCCTAATTAGATTAGGATTAGCAGCCTTTTCAAATTTAGTTTGAATCAGATTCGAATTTGATTCAAATTGAATCCAAATCTGAACCAAATTAGATTTGATGTACTTAGTCATATTTTTCATGCATTCTCTCACCCATATGGCTGACCAAGATGGAGGAGAGGGAGCTGAAAATAGCCCCTTTCCCTTGGGCATGAGGTATGGTGAAGGGACACGCAAGTTGGTGCCTCTCCTACTTCTATTAAGAAATCTTATGGTTTAGAGAGTTGGATTTGATTCAAACTTGGAGGGTCCTATTCCTAATCCATGAAGGTATTTGATTTGATCTCAGATCTCTTATCTATTTAAGGAGGAGTTTGAAGAAGAGAAAATTAATCAAGCAATCAATATTGGCATGGAGCTCTCTCTTGGTGTGGGCATCCCCTCTCTCTTGGGTGTCTTTTCTCCTTGGGTACCCCCTCTTTTGATGTGTGGTGGCGTGTGGAGTCCTCCAAGGCTTAAAGATCATATCTCAAGCCTCTCCTCTCCTTTCCTCTCAAAGAGTTCTTCATCTCTTCTCTCCTACGTTGCTTGGCGTGCAAGTAAAGTAGAGGGTCTGAACATCCAAATCTTGCGAAGCAACAACCTTCAGAAATTCTTCAATCTTGATTAAGTCTTCCACTATGATTAAGATAAGATTTCATAAACATTATAAAAATTTTAATTGCTAATCTATTCAGTTTTCTTCCTGGCATCCGATGTGATTGGATAGTTTTTCCTTCAATTATTGATGATATTAGTTCGACATTTGATAAAAGTGCTAGTTTGAGTATTAATGGTATTATTTCTTATTTTTAGTAGCACTTCTCTTAGCTAGTGAAGATCTATTTTCTTGTAGTGTTGACTCAGCTAAAGGTCGACTCATCTCATCTAGGGTTGACTCATGAAGCACTATGTCTCAGGATCGCTCTCTGTCTTTTAACATAGCCATTCAAGGATCAACTCGGCTGAAGTTGAGGTCAACTGATCCCAAGCGAAGCTCAACTCATAAAGTGCTGTAGTCAATTCAAGAATAAACCACTTTTCATGACTCTTTATCTTTATCCTGAGACCGTTCTAAGATCGACTCATGCTTTGTTGGGGATGGTTCATGTCCTACTTGGGGTTCACTCATTAACATCCGGGGTCAACTCATGAAATGTCTCAATTTCATAGCTCTTTGTCTTCACTCTGAGATTATTCTAGGGTCAGCTCGTGCTCTATTGGGGTCAACTCACGGAACATGCCAATCTTCTCAAGGCATGCCAAGTCAAATCTTAATATCTTGGAGTCAACTTCTTTCATCATTTATCAAAATCTTTGGAAAACATCATCTTTAGATATTTTGGAGGGGACCTTCCTAATTTTAAATCCGACCTTTGAGCATCATAAGAAATCCTATAACCATTCTCTCAAGTTTGTACTTGTCTGAATTGTAAAGCATTTTGGCATCATCAAAATTAATTCCTAGGTTAACATTCTCCATCACTCTAAGTTCCAAAAAGTGGATTATATTTATCACATCCCCAATAGAGCACACGCTAAGGGACATTGAAACCCACAATATACATATTGGCTTGGCGTCTTATGAGCATGCAAGGTAATAACCTGTCAAACAAAATAAATAAAATCAAACACATAATATATCCAATAAATATAGGCAGATGTATAGGTAACATTAGGAAAAACCACCACTGAAATATAGGTTTTTATGCAACGGTATCTAAAATCATTTGCATAGCTAATGCATAAGGTTCCTTAAGGCAATGGTTTAAAATCACTACTTTAACACCACAATCTAAATCTGGATTTAAAACAATGGTTAAAAAAATGCTGCTATAAAGCTATTTAAACGATGGTTGTTTTAAACACTATTTTCTGATCATCGTCTAAAGTCATTTCTATTATAGTTATCACCACCATTGATTAATTTTTTTGATAGAAAGATAAGAAGAGATTTAACTTCTAGCATTTATGGCTTCCCTTTTTGGTCCTTTCTCACCATGATAGAAAGCCCACCTATATATCCCACCATGCCTCCTCGGGCTGACTCTCAGCTTTACTTTATTTTTGACTCTCTAATTGTATTTATATATGAGTACTTTGTCTATTTTGAACGTTCGATATAAATATGATAGTTTGGCCTTGGGTATAAGTACGATTCTTTAGCCTAGTCATGAGGTATAACTGTAGCATGGCCATATAGACTGTTAAGTGAAAACATTATCTAAATTGTATTTGTGCACATGAATATTTAAGAAGACTTGAATATTTTTTGCTATAAATTTTTTTCTTATATAATTATAAGAATTTTTTTTTATATTCTTAATATTAACAAGAAATGTTAATAATTTATTTTTTGATAAATCTAGTTAAGAAAAAATGAAAAGAAATCTCCACATTAATACCATTCCATATAGAATCGAAGATTATCTTTTTGATGGAAAAGATAAGAACAGATTTAATTGCCAGCACTCGGGCTTTCCTCTTTTGTCCTTTTGCATCATGATAAAAGGCCTCCTATCCCACTACATGCGCTCCAAAGTTTTGAGAAGCATATAATTTTTACTTACACCTTTTCATTGTTGCAATTGGATATGGAAGCTAGAAAAACTATTTTTTGTTCTTTATTGCTAATGCTCCTAATCTTGGCTTCTGGTATCCCTCCCTCCCTCTCTGTCTGAGGCCATTTTATATATATTTCATTTTGTACAATGATCGTTGAAAGAGATGGAGGCACCTTTGCTTTATTATATGAATTTACATATCATGTAGGTGTTTATAACAATGTTTCAATTCCCAACCTATATTTTGTCCAGAAATATTCTTTAAAAAATTACACTTTATATTTTACAAAACATTACTATGTCAATCAAGGATGTTATTTTGTTTGTAACTATACTATATTTGTTCATATAATGGTTCGTAATTACCTTTGTTGCATTGTGATAAGTGATGTGAAATATTATTTTGTATCCTTTTTTTTTTGTCGAACAGTGATCATCAAAATTTTGTTTGTAACAGTAATATATGATCATAAATTGCCTCATATTTTACAAACCATGAGTATGTTCATCATAGATGTAATTTTGCTTGTAACTATACAGTATTTTTTGTTATAATGGCTAATAATGACCTTTCTACCATAGTAATAAGGGACCAGAAATATTATTTGTGTATACCAAGGTCTTGCTTATTTTGGTAGGGCTATTTAATAGCCTAGTCTGGAAATAATTTACATAAATTTAACATGGAGAATGCAATTAAAAATCCAATTAGATTGTACCTCATTTGAAAATCTAAAGGTCTACAAATTTTCCATGTAACCAATGTGGTTTGGCTTTTTCAAGTTTCACACATATATTGCCAATTACTTGTCCTCCAAGTAGATAATACTAACATATAGAATTTGATGAATTCCATGATAGAACCCATGTTGGCATAGAAGGAATCCGCATGAGGGATGAAAAATCATGTTCTATTAAGCGGAATTATTAGTTTGAGCATTGCAAGTACTCTTAAATTAAATTTTACTTTTTATTGATTAATATCCAATTTTGCCTGTCGAAAGCTTGGTAGGAACTAAGAATAACCATATTATAATGGAGTACACTTCCAAAATTTCTTGGGTTTTGAAAATAAAGAGCAGCAACTTATAAAGGATAAGTTATTTAACGTGGTCAACGAGATGTATGAGAATATTGATCATTGATTCTTTCTTTTGGTTTTAGTACAAGAGGTGACTAAAGCACAAGGTGGCTGCATCGTTCGTAGCAAGAAATATAAAACTGTTTTCTGCTTCAAATCAGGCAAATGCAACCGTGCATGCATTTCTGAAGGTTACAAAAGTGGATCGTGCAAGCTTTACCTTTTCCTTGGGTTTTGCATGTGTGTCGCATGCTAAAAATATTGCAATGGTGTCTTCTACTCACACCACTTGTTTACTATGTTTCTTTTATGATTGATGTGGTTTGTAGTTTAGTTTTGCAACTTGCATTTCTAGTAAGGTTGTCTGTCTTTCATAAATGTTCTACCTTCAATTCTTATAAACCATTAGAAATCACTTTATGTCCCTGGATCTGAGTCCGACCTTTCGTATGTTTTATGTCATAAAATAGGTGCTGAATAAGTTGTTTCATCCAATTATGCTCTTTACCAAGCCCAGAAAGTTTTTGTGAACCACATTTTGTGCCAAATGTGATTTGTTTGAAAGATGACACACGAGACAAAATTTCTTTCCCATCCAACCTAGGAGGTGAGAAATATTCAACCGTGTTTCTCTGGAAGGCATCCCTTGATTTTCAAAATGGATGATTGGGTGACAAATTATCTATGGCAGTCAAACCAACTTGATTTTCTACCATGTTTAAGAGTGAAAGCCTTTGTATACTCCATACAATAAGAACATGCATTTTACCATGCGTGCTCCATCCTGACAACATACCATAAACTGAAAAATTATTTATTATCCATAGTAATGCTGCTTTCATTATAAAATTGTGCTTGCTATGTGTGTCATAAGTCAAAACCCCATCATCCTACAACGTCTTGAGCTCATCTATCAAAGGCCTCAAGTACACGTCTATACATTTACCAAAAGAGTTAGGGCTCGGAGTGATCAAAGTCAAAAACAAGCAGGAATATTTCATGTACATTGCAGGGCGTAGATTGTAAGGAGTGACAAAGATAGGCCAACATGAATATGGAGCAGCGAGTGTCCGAATGGAGTGAAACCATCTGTACATAGTCCTAATCTTATATGACGTGCATCGGCGGCAAATTCAGAGTGTTTCACATCAAATTGTTTCCATGCCTCACCATTAGCTGGATGACTAATGATATTTGGATTATTTTCTTCATATTGCTTATCATCTCAGATACTTGGATGTACTACCGGACATATACAATCTCCACAACCTAGGTGTAAGGGGGAGGTAACGAAGCACTTGATAAGGCACATTCGCTTTTTGCCGTGTTGATGAGACTTAAACCGAGCATGACCACATATTGAACACTCTCTCTTATTTTCATCATCCCCATAGTTTAACATACAATGACTCAGACAAGAGTGTATTTTTTTATATCCCAGACCCAACTCACCTATCGTTCTTTTAGCTTGATAAAAGCTTTCAAGCAATTTCTCGATTTCAGGTAGCATACTTAATTTTTATTAAAGTCAACAATCGATCAAAGCAACTCTCACTCATATTGTACTCAGACTTGTAGTTCAACAATTGGGAGATAGCAGATAGCTTTATATGATTTTTACAACCATCCCATAAGAGTTTATCTGCATCATTTAAAAGATTAAAGAACCCTGCAGTAGTAGAATTAGGATCTTCTTCCAACAATTCAAATTCATGATTAAAGGAAGAACTGGTTGAATCCATTACCATATCCCTATAAGGATTTTCCCTAACATACCCTTCCTCTTCACCTTTTATTAAATTTGAAGCATTCACTGTATTTTCCAAACCTTCACCATGTATTAACCATCTCTTGTAGTGTTTCATAAACCTTTCCTCAACAAGTGTACCTCTACATTCACTTTGTCTAAAAAATGTTTGTCTTTACAAAGTGCACAAAGACATTTGATTTGATCATCTTGTACATTAGATAGATTTGAATAAGTAATGTTTATAAACTCATCAATGCTATTTCTGAATTCATCACACACTATACCCAGCCCAACAATTGGACATCCAACTACAATCAATCGACATAATTCTATACATCATATACAGTCGACAATCATTTATCAAAATATTAGTACAAAAGTGCAAGAAGGAGAGAAATTTTAAATCACTAATTTTCTGAGTGGTAAAATATTCATAACATATAAATTTTTAAAAGATAGGGCCTTCTAAATTTTTGGAAAGAAACCAAAGAACAAAGTACTACCATAGAACACTACCATAGCTACCAACATTGACCCCTATTAAAGAACAAAGCACAACTTAGAAAAAAAAATCCAAAAGTTTATGCTCTTACCACAGCCGAAGACAGAAACATCAAAGTTCAATTCAAAATAAAAAAAGGAAATACACAATAACTAGCCAGCATAATACCTACATCAACTATAAATTAATCTCAGGAACAAATCAGTATAGTTCCATAATTCCTCATGGCTCTATGCCAAGTTTCGTAGGATTACACCAACCACTACCCAGCATAATTACTACAACAATCGATTTACTATAGCTTCATTTATAGAATAATATAGAATAATAATTAGTCGCTAAAGTTAGGTAAATAGATTAGGTGGCTCAGTGGCTTCAAGAGTTCAACAAAAGGAAATCCCTTAATCAAGTATGATAATTTGCTTTCTAATTTTTAATTTTCTAAACACAATCGAAAGCATAAAACCTTGGCTCCTAAAAACACATAGAATCACAAGAGTGTCAAAATTTTATAATATATGCAAGCAAGCCCCAATTCACAATATAGCAATTCTAACAAAGAATTTATTCCAAAACTATCTAATTCAAACAACGCAGAGCAACCTTCGGAAACAACAATAGATAAAAAAAATAGCCATTCTAGAATCATTAGAAAAACAAGGGGCAAAAAATGCAGATTAAAATCAAATCCACCGCAAGACACTAGAAAATGCTCCCAAACTTCCACACTACAACAATCACCCCAAATCAATGAAAGGAAACCTTAAACCATGAAAAATGAAGAAGAAAAGAATGATCTTTCCACAAATAAAATGACATCCCCAAATTCTCTCATAGCATCAAACCTGAATCAAGCCCTAGCAACTCCAATCCCACACCATAAAATCACAATTTTTATTAAAAAAAATCTATATCTAGAATCCTAACCCAAGGTTTACATTGACAAAACAACAACTTAGTTGAACCAAAAAAAAAATATTCGAACCTTCAAAAAAAAAAAAGAAAAGCAGAAGACGAGCACTTAGAGCTCTTACCTCTCTTGCCCAATCCCTCTCGAAAAAGCTTGCAACCCAAAAACCTAGATCCGATGGTGTGGCAGGGGGAAAAGGGGATCAGAGGTGGGGTAAAAAGGGAGGTGACGGGGGGAGATGGAGGGTACCGGGATGCGATCGATAATGAGGGATCGGGGTGAGGAGACTGGTGGGGTTGCAACCGTCGAAATGCAGCTCCTTTTTAGTGTAGGGCAGTATAAACTAAAAAAAAAAGAGAACACCGAGGGACCACCGCCCTCGATATTTCCTTGTAAATCAAAAAATATTTTATCGAAAGAAAATTTTTCTCAATAAATCTTCGATATTTAGCAATAAATGTTAAATATTAGTTATCGAGAAAAAAATTCTCTTGATATTCTATCGTTAAATATTATTGACGGCAATTTCCATCGATAATCTGTCGATAATAAAAAAAATATTAACTAGAGAAAATCCTCTTGCTAAGCTCTTAGTAATCCCTCGCTAATTTTGACCCAAAAATTTTATTTCCATAGGTAAGAATTTTAATGAAATTTTATCGAGGAAAAGGTTTCCATAGTGACTCTCCATCATCCAACAAGTTTTTTGGCATGTCCATCTCTTGATAGTCCAAAGAGCTAGGAGTCAAGCAAAAATAGGGAGTAATCTTTTAACTCTCGCATAGTTAGTTACCTATTTACTTATAAAAAATAAAGGGATGCAAATAATGATTGCTAGTGCCCTATAATCACAAAATCATTGACTACTATTCAAGAATGTAGTTTTTTAAGAAAAAAAATAATATGTCAAACTAGATTCAAGACAAGTGAACAAGTATGATTTGTTGGGAGTCAACCTTGGTTCCCATGGTTGTTAAGAGTTCGGATCCTCCACAGTATGACTTTTGCACCATATAATCATGTGCCATGGTGGGTAGCTACTGTATATATCATTTATCTCAAACATTTATAGCTACTGTATAAATAGATAGCTTCTATTTATTCCAAATATAAGTTCAAATATTTTTCAATTTTATACATGGCACATGCGAAGATGAAGATCTAAGAGCTGCTTGTGTCCAAGCCACTAGCTACCATAATACCACTCTGCTATAGTGCAAAAGTCATGGCAAATCTTGTTCATATTGTTGAATGTTTGAAATAAGCACTATAAGAAAACAATATTTTTACGATCGATTTTGCCATTGATATTTTTTGATCAAATTTGTCAACAATCTTGTGATCGATTTTTGAAGAAATATTAATATAGCGATCAATCAAAAATCGATTGCAAAATTAGTTGCCAAATTTTTCACTATAAGGTGCGCTAACATTTTGCGACCAATTTTATGATCGATTTATTGAATATAAAAATAAATTTATAAAAAAATATTTTTTATATATTTACAATCAAAAAATCAATTATAAATATTTTAAATTATTTAATTTTATTTTTAAATAATTTTCTAAGTGATTTATCGGTTGCAAAATGGTTGTAATAGATTGCAACCAAAAATTTGATCATAAATATTTTTAATTAGTTATGTTTTATATATATTTGTGATCAATTTATCAATTGCAAAATGGTAATAATTTACAATCAAAAAATCAATCACAACTTCTTTTTAATATTTATTTTTATTTTGTATATATATTTGTGATCAATTTATGGGAACAAAATGGCCTAAATAATTTGCAACCAAAAAATTGATTAAAAATATTTTTAATTATTTATTTATTCTATAAATTATTTACAATTGATTTATTAGAAGCAAAATGATTTTAATACGTTGCAACCAAAAAATCGATCGCACCTATTTTCAAATTATTTTTTTATTATGTAAATATGTTTACGATCGATTTTTCAGTTGTAAAATGGCTTTATTAATTTGTAATCAAAAAATCAATAGCAATAGTTTTCAATTATTTTTTAATTTATAAATATATTTATGATCAATTTTTTAGTTAAATTTTTTTTTATTATGTAAATATATTTGTGACTGATTTTTTTATTGCAAAATAGCCTTATTAATTTGCAACCAAAAAATTGGCCGCAATATTTTTCAATTTTTTTAAAAATTGTAAATATATTTGTAACTAATTTTTTGGTCACAATTTTTTTTAATAGTTTGCAACCAAAAAATTGATAGTAAATATTTTTAATTATTTTTTATTATGTAAATATATTTATGATCAATTTTTTGATTGTAAATGGCTTCATTGATTTGCAACCAAAAAATCGATCATAAAATTTTTTAATTATTTTTTTAATCTATAAATATTTTTATGATCAAATTTTTGGTTGTAAAATTCTTTTAATAATTTGGAACAGAATATTTGGTCGCAAATTTGAATTCTAAAAATAGTGATGCCTTTATTCTAAGTGAAATTAAATAAGAATAATTTTTAAAAAATATTTTAAATTCAAAAAACTAATTTTAAATTATATTATAAATATTTATAAAAAATAATTTTTTTATTTTTGTGATTGATATTTTGGTTGTAAATTAGAAATATTAGTTAGCGATCAAAATATCGATCATAAAGTTATAAAATATTATTTTTTCTATTTAGCAACTGATTTAACGATTGCTAATTTCAATTTATAAAACACCCCACCCTGCTCTCCTTGCGAACCCTAGCCGCCGCATCCTATTCTCGAACACTAATCACTGCCCCTACATCCCACCCACCAGTGACAGCCTCACGTCCCCTCCCTGACGACAATAGCCCCCCTCCCTCTCTATGACACCAGCACCCCCTCCCCCCTCCCTTAGCCCTAATTGCCACACAGCACACTGCACCACCCTACCTGCCTCAGCGCGTCACCCCCTCCCACTTGGCCCGCTCGCTCGCGATAGCCCCCCTCCCCTCCTCGATGACAGCAGCCCTCTCTCTCTCTCTCTGTGACACCAACACCCCCTCCCCCCTCCTCCAACCCTACCTGCCACATCGCGCCACCCCCTCCCACCCCCGTGCCCACCCGCCCGCAACAATGCTGAAGGAAAGGGAACTGTTTCCTTTCATAATGCCCAGGTTGGATCTAAAAAATTTCTCTAATATTCTACTTATTTATGGATCAAATCCTTACCTGAATCATAGTAGAACCAGAGATCAAATCCCAAATTATCTGATATAAACCTTTGCGGAGGTCTGGATATGCAAACCCTCTACTTCGCATGCACATCATGCACTGCAGAAAAGCAGGATGAACTCCAATCCAATTGGCTTAGCATGCACAATCAATCAAGAAATGAGATGTGATGATGTGACATCTCATACCAATAAGTAGGATACCTAAAAAAGATCCACACCCAAGGAGAGGAGGCGGCAACAAAGAAAGAGATGTAGAAGATGAAGGACCTCTCTCTTCACATGTCTGTCTCTCTCTTTTTTTCTCTTCTCTCAATTTGATTTATTTGCTATTCTATTCTCTTCTCTCATCCATAGGTAGAGACCTTCTCTATTTATAGTTGATTCTTATGATTCAATGAGGGAAGGACTCTTTATTCAAATCTGATTTGAATTGGTCCAATACTCATGAAAGAAGGACTATTATATGAGATATAATTGCCATCACTTATGACATCCACTTTGAATCCACTCCCACACCCACTTGAGACATCCCAAATAAGCACCACACTAATTTTTGGTCATGTTTATGTCTGATTCGAATCTGATTTGAAGTCGGTTCGAAATAATTTTGAAAGACTGTCAATCCTAAACTCTTTAAGACTTTTGTACCAAGTCTAACTTAAATTTTGGACCTATTTAAGTCTAGTTAATTAAGATCTAATCTGAAATTAATTAGTACTTAAATCCAATCTTTCATATATTCCATGGATCATAGATAGAAATTGTTCATCTTCGGGATTGACCCTGAACCTCATATGTAGTGCTAGCTAGACATAGTCAACTCTTCAATCCCATTTGACCCATAACTCAATTCTCAATCAAATTAGCTTATAAGTTCAATCAAGTCAAGTACTTCCAGATTGGATATATAAATATAGATCAATTCCTTCCTACTTTGTCTGACTTGTGTGCGTGACTCTATAGGTTCAAACACTAAGCCGATAGCATAAGAACCAATTCCTACACTAATCGAGATACTATCTAGTAATGGTTTCAACATCCAGATAGGTCGAATTATCGCAAAAGAATATTTTAGAATCTATACTCATGGTTACCACATAATTTATCCTTTTGACCTTGGATGCTCTAGGATGGTCTCAGGTTAACTGTCAACCGAGATTGCTTCATCCACATTGTATTTCAACCTTTTAAATTCATCTCATGGATTATCCTAGCCAAGATTTTACTAAATTGAAATACAGCAATACATCAACTTCAATAATCCAGAGGAGTCAATCTCATCTTGATCCACACACAAACTTCGCAAGTACTTGACTGTACCTAGTAGCCTTCCATCACTGCATTAAAAATTCAGGTAGTTCGACACCACAGCACAGTGAGTTGCTTGCAAGTTACTATGGTGATCTCAGGTCTGAAGAATATTTATACCCATGTGTTTCGCGAGCAGCTCTTGACAGTAGAATACTCAATAGGTGAGTCATTTATTTAGTAACGATGTACCCTTATATCTCACCTATATGCCATATCAGTGTCACCACACTCCTTGGTTAAAAGGACAATCAACCCATATGGCATACAACGACCTTCACTTGATAAACATCATCATCCTGTAACGACGTATCATTTGATCGCGAACTTATTTAAGAACTATACGATAAATCATCTCTTTATCGTACACTAGCATAGTTCTAGGGACTTCATCACAGTACAAAGGTTCAAGGAAGATGTCACTTTGT